>NC_033656.1:123481-127980 GCF_001601855.1 Plasmodium reichenowi | reverse complement strand
TTTTTTTTTTCTCCCACCTTATTGGGTACCTTCAATTTACATAACACATATTTAAGCATAATAATCTTTGTCTTTTTTAAAAGGAAAAACATTAAAGAAATGGTGTTTATTTCTTTTTTTTTTTTTCAAAAAAAAATATAGGGAAATATAATGTATGAGCGTAAGATTATGTAAATATATAAAGGTAAACATAATAATATATTTATATATATATATATATTATATTAATTTCGATGGGGTTATCTATAAGTGCCCATGAGTATTTATATATGTAGCTTATATGTATAAATATGAATAGATATATGATTATAATAGAATGAAACAAGTATCAGCATAATCTTTATTCTATTCTATTGTATTATATTTTTCTTTTTCTGTCATATTTATAATATATATTTACTTATTGTAAGGTATTATTAAAGAAGTACAATTATATAAATAATAATAATAATAATATATATATATATATTTATTTATTTATTTATTTATTTATATATATTTATGTGCTGTACCTATTGAGGGTTACGTTTGGACAGCACATGCAACAATATGAAAAGTGTTGACATTATTAAATGTGATATGTGTTTCTTTTCACATGATGGTTTATTTTTAATATACACAATTATAAATAAGATATTTGTAATACAAGTAAAAAATTTTGAAATGTATAGAATATATGTAGAAAGTTATAAAATAGATGATATTAAATTATCAAGTGATAATATTCATTTTCTTACGTTAATAAAAAATAAAGGATGTGTGTGTATTTATTCTTTTTATAAAAATAATTTAATAAATAAAATATGCGATTATTTTCAAACCTATGACCATTCGTTTTTCTTATCGAAAAATAATAACATTGGTATAGTAAAATATGAAAAGGTAATTATAAAATAAATTTCTCAAATATATATATTTTTTTTTTTTTTTTTTTTTTATATAAGTATTTTTATAATATAAAAATTGGACGATACAGACATAAATATGAATAAATATATATATATATATATATATATTTTTTTTTTTTTTTTTTGTTATGTAGAAATGCTTAACCATATATAATATGAATAATCCAGAAAAATGCTTAATAAACATAGAAAATATTAAGTATCAAAATAAAGGATATTGCTCAAATTATATAAATACTATATTTGCTTGTTTGGTTGAAAATAAGAAAGATATAAACATTTTATTGTTGTCCTTATATAATTATACTATTATAAAAATTATTAAATGTATCAACTTTTTTCCGAATGACATATTATTTAGTAAATCTGATCACATAATAGCCTACAGCAATAAAAACAAATCATTACATATATATAGTGCTGATGGGGACCTGTTATATGTCTATAAGTATGCTGAAGATTTGGGAGGTGATAATAAAAATGTGAAGAAAAAAAAATAAAATAAATAAATAAATAAAATACACATAAATAAAATACACATAAATAAAATACACATAAATAGATAAATATATATATATATATATATATGTGCATATGTTATATTATAGGCATTAATGTTGTATCTATAAATGAAATGAAAAATACACTTTCCTTAGGATTAGAAAATGGATATGTATGAATTGTTCAGAGAAATAAAATATAATAAAATAAAATAATTATAATATATATATATATATTTATTTATTTATTTATTTGGTTATTTTTTGTGTAGGTGAAAATTTTGTGTCTGGAAAATTTTAAAGAAATCAAGTTTTTCTTTTTGGATAACACACTGCAAATGAATGACAAGCTTGTACAAATATAAAAAATAAATAAATAAATAAATAAATATATACATATACATTTATATACATATTAATTGTTATGCTATTTATGTGGGTATCTTAATATAGCATATAATTATTGTACATATTTTTTTATATAAATATATTTTTATAAAATATTGAAGAACATATATAAAGAAAATATTTCATCAAAAAATCATATTAATGACATCCTTTCGACAAAGTAAAAACAATGACATGTAGAGGATAAGAATAATAAAAAAATGTAGACATATAATATGTCCTTTTATACATTTTTGTATTTTCTTCATTCGTTATGAATATTTCATTTATCAAAACAATTTTATTTTATTTTTATTTTATTTGTATTTTATTTTATTTTATTTGTATTTTTTTTTTTTTTTTTTTTTTTTTTTTTTTTGTCCTATTATAATTTCACACATATCGGTATAAAATCTAGAAGGAAAAAAAATGAACACTTTTCATTTTATACAAATGGTAAGTAGATAGAGGTATGGAACTAATAAGAGAAGATAATGATATAATAAATGACACACATATATATATATATATATATATATATGTGTTTACATAAACATGTCATGATAATACCCATTACAGTGTCGGAAGGTATAAAAGAAGGAGAATACAAACTAAAGCGTGAAAAGGTTCTTTCTTTGTTTATATGTTTATTTTTTTATTTCTTCCTTTTTACTCTCTCTTTTTATTTATTTATTTATTTATTTATTTTGTTTTTTTTTTATTTAATATATTAAAAAATTAGAAATAAATTAAATAACTTATTTAATATAATTTTGTTTATTTTTTTTCTTCCTTGGTATAATATACTATAATAATGTAATTTTATATACAAAAAATATAGGGCCCTGTTGAAGTTAGCACAAAAGTAGGAATAACATTTTTATCCTTTAGTATATGTGGAAATTATTTATCTGTATTAAACGGTAAATTAAAAATATATATATATATATATATATATATATATATATTTTATACCTATTGACAAATATATTGTTATAAAAGAATTATTAATATATCTTTTTATATTATTAGAAAACCATAACAATGTGGTGAGGATATACGAAACAAAAAATTATTCATGTATAGCAATATTACATCAAAAAAATAAAGTGACCTTTATACAGTGGGATAATATATTGTATAAACCGAGGTATATATTATATATAAATATATATATAAATATATTTACATATATATATATATTTGAATCAATATAAAGGAGAAAAAAGGTAGAGCATCACATATTTTTATCTTTTATTGTTTCAGGCTTTTAATATGTACATGTACATGTTACTTGTTTATGTGGCTACCTTTTGAATGTTATGTAATTAAAATATCGAATGGTAGAAAATTTAAAATAAAAATAAAATATACAGAAGAATGGGATATCATAATAACACATAAATTTATATAGATACATTTATACTTATTCATTTTTTCATGTTATTTACTTTGAAGACTTTGTGTGTAAAGAAGCAGAATGGAATAATGATGGAACCTTGCTACTAACCAAAAATGATGTATGATTAATAGACAATGATAAATATATAAAAAGGTCAAAAAAAAAAAATATATATATATATATATAAATCAAACATTATATTTTATATATTTACTTATTTTTAGAATAGTCTAGCATTATTTTATCCAAGAAAAAAATAAAATTTGTTGCAAGTATATAAACAGAATAAAGGTCACAAGGTAAAAAAAAAAAAAAAAGAACATACTAGCCATTTGTATATGTAAAATATATATATATATATATAATATATCACATCGACTATTGCAAACCCTCACATTTACTTATATCTTTTCATTTCTATTTATTAATTGCTTAAAATTTATTTACATATAATAATATGTAAACCCTTCACATTATAAAAAAAAAAAAAAAATAATAACCGTTTTTGTTAGCATAAAAACAAAATAGACTTAAAATATATTATTTCTGTCTCAAAGTTTTTCAAAAGAAAAAAATAAAATAATTACTTTTAAAGAATGGCTTCTAGTGAAGCCTTATATAATAAAAAGTTTAAATAAAATAATGTTACTTTTAAAAAAAATATATATATATAAAAAAAAAAGAAGCAATAATTATATATTTTTGTGTATATATATAAGCGAAAAAAAAGAAAAATTTATAATATTATAAATATTATAATTTTCCAAAAAAAAAAAAAAAAAAATATAATATAAATAATAATAATAATCTACTTCATGAGAATATAATATATATAATATATATATATATATATATATATTATTTTACTTTTTTCCTTTTCTTCTTTTATGTATCAAAACACAACTTAATATGCTTCAATAAAAAGGAGAGAAAAAAGAAAACAAAATATTCTTCAATTCTGTGATTACAATTGTTTATAATATTGTATTTTTTTTTTTTTTTTTTTTTTCTTTTATTCTTTTATATTATATTATGGGTGTATATATGTCTTGTCATAACACATATAAATTAATAATATTATTTTACATTATTATTTCCTTATATTTTTTTTTAGCATTACTGAAATATATATATAATATATTTTTTAATTATATATACATATTAATAAAAAAAAAGAATACATAATATATGAAGGATATATATATATATATGTATTTCCTTTTGTGTTATACATAAAAGTTATGATATATTTAAAAAAAAAAAAAGAAAAAAGAAAAAAAAAAAAAAAAAAAAAAAAAAAAA
>NC_033656.1:118847-123206 GCF_001601855.1 Plasmodium reichenowi | reverse complement strand
TATATAATAATAATTAAATAAAAAAAAAAAAAAAAAAAAAAAAAAAAAATATAATAAAATAAATATATTTTCTTTTAATAAAAAAAAAAAATTAAAAAAAAAAAAAAAAAAAAAAAAAAAAAAAAAAAAAAAAAAAAAAAAAAAAAAAAAAAAATTATATGAACTAAAAATAAAAAATAGGCGCACATATATATTATATATATATATATATATGTGAAAAAGAAAAAGTACTATGATTATAAAAAAAAAAAAGGAATTAAAAAAAAAAAAAAAAAGAATAAAAAAAAGAAATACTTTATTTCTTTTAATTTTCTATTTTTTCTTTTTAAAGCTTTCCTTTCTTTTATATATATCATCATAAGTTCAAATTCTTTTTTCTTTATAAATACACCTAAATTTTATTTTTAGATCATTTGAATATAATTTTTTTTTCCTTTCTTTCTTTCTTTCTTTCTTTCTTTTTTTTTTTTTTTTTTTTCGAAATAACATATATATATAAAAATTATTCTTCTCTTTATATAATATCGATTAAGCTCATTTCTTCTTTGGTAATTTCACTTTTCTTATATTTTATTTTTTTTTTTATTTTTTTCTTTAATTTTTTTCTTTTTTTTTTTTTTTTTTTTAATTTTTTGTGTTTTTTTGGTTAACCATATAAATGAAAAAAAATATATACATATATATATATATATATACATATATACATATACATTTCCATTTACATGATGTTGCACATTATATAGTTTATAATGTGAACCAAGATTTTTTGTTTGTTTTTTTTTATATTTGTGCGCATAAAATGCTGCTTGACAAAATTTATTTGGAGGTAAATTTTGTTACAGCTTTGGTTCCTTCAGAAACTGCGTGTTTAGCTAATTCTCCTGGTAAAACTAATCTTATGGCAGTTTGAATTTCACGTGATGATAAGGTATCTCTTCTTGTATATTTGCATAATCTTGAAGCTTCAGTTGCAATTTTTTCGAAAGTATCAACAAGGAATGAATTCATGATGTTCATGGATTTTCTTGAAATACCAGTATCTGGGTGTACTTGTTTCAAAACTTTGAAGATATAAAGTCCATAGCTGTCATATCTTGACTTTTTTCTTTTTTTCTTTCCATCTGGACCAGTTCCGGTTTTTTTAGCTTTAGCTGGTTTTTTTGATACCATTTTGGAATATTAATGAAATAAAAAAAAAAAAAAAAGAAGTTTTTTTAAAAAAAAATATTATAAAGAAAAATAAAAATAAAAAAAAAAAAAAATGTTAAGAAAAGTTTTCAAGTAAAGAAATTGCTGAATTTTTTTTTTTTAAATAATTTTTAATTTATTATATATAAATTATTATTAAAAAAAAAAAAAAATAAATAATTAAACATATATATTTTTTTTTTTTCAAAATTAAAAATAAAAATTAAAAAAAAAAGTAAAAAATAAATAAATGAATATAATATTTATAAATATTATATATATGTATATATATGTATATATGTATATATA
Source organism: Plasmodium reichenowi (assembly GCF_001601855.1). Taxonomy (NCBI): domain Eukaryota; phylum Apicomplexa; class Aconoidasida; order Haemosporida; family Plasmodiidae; genus Plasmodium; species Plasmodium reichenowi. The sequence goes on along the minus strand of NC_033656.1, from coordinate 121,709 downwards.
TATATATATATTATATATATATATATGTATGTATATATTTATATATATATATATTTTTTTTTTTTTTTTTTTTTTTTTTACATGTACATATGAATTATAATATATATATTATATAAAATATTATATATATGTATATATATATATATATATATATATATATATATATATATATAAAATATATAATATATATATATTATATATTTTTTGTGTATTCATATATATATAATATAGTATATATATATTATATATATTTATGCTCATTTTTTTTTTTTTTAAACGATACTTTTAATATGCACATGCAAATATGAAATATCGTCTCTGCATAATTTTCGCTATCTAAATATATATATAAAAAATATATATATATATTTTATATATTATATATTATATATGCGCACACACGAATTTTTTTTTTTTTTTATTTATATAAATATATATATATATATATAAATTATGAACGTATCATAATATATTCTGAACATTAATTAAAAAAAAAAAAAAAAAAAAAAAATATATATATATATATATATATATAATAATACATATGATAATAGCTATATAAATATAATTATTTAATATAGTTTTTTTTTTCTTGTAAATTTTAAAAAAATTCCTTTTGCATAATACAATGTATTGATATTTTTGTGTGCATGTATTTATATGAAAAAAAAAAAATAAAATAAAACAAATTTATTGAAATAGGAAATATTTTTTTCATTCAAGTTTATGAAAACTTTGTGTTCAAAAATATATATAAAAATTAAATCATGAAATGATCAAAAAATGAAAGTATTATATTCTTCGATGTGTTTATATTTATATATCGGGATATCTTAAATATTATAAATAACTATATATATTCATATCAAAACATTAACATAAATTATATATATATATATATATATATATTTTTTTTTTTTTTTTTTGTAATGAAAATTATGACATAATAATCATATATCTTATACATATTCCAATAACTATTTCAGATTATATATATACATGTATATACATATCTCAATATATATTTATAATTAATAAACGATGCGTGTGTTATATTATTATTATTTTGAAAATTTTTTATATTCATGTGTATAAGATTTATACAAATATTATATTAAAACCAAGAAATGAATAAAATAAAAAAAAATTTATATATGCTCCTCACAAAAAATCTATAAGTGTTTTAAATAATATATGTGTTCCTCATTTATAATAAGGAAAATAATTAATTGCCTAAATGTAGTCAATACTTTATAGGAAAAAATAATGATAAACGATTTCTTAATATTGATAAGTATCATGTCATACTTATATGTAATATTTTTAACTGAATGGAGTTGAAAATATTCTTATGCCATTTTCTATATATATATATATATATATATATTTATATATATAGATTATTTGATTTCTTTTATTATACACAATGGTTGTATTCCTTTAAATAAACAAAAAAAATTGTTATCACCTTTAACATATATTTTTTATCTCCTTTATTTTTCTCTCATGTTTGTCTTATATGTTACATAAACACAAGAACGAAAAGACATGGTTATTAAAATGTATAAACATACTTTTCTTGGTAAAATGCATTTTTCTAACAAAGTTATATGTTCGAACAAATGAACATAACAATTTTTTATAAATACTTTTTACAGTTGACATTTATGATGATATATATCATTATTATCTTACCATAAAAATAAATAAAGAAGTTTTTAATAAAAAAAAAATATATTTGTACATTATAAATACTATAAGGTTTTAAAATTCATTAAAAAGGATAGCTTTATTTTATATTTTAATATATATAATATATTCAATTCTATTTTTTTCTAAAACACAGAAAAATGAGTACGTATACATATATATATATATATATATATTAACATATATGTTAATTTATAAAAAAAAAAAAAAGAACCTTTAATAGTTCATGGACATAATGCTCAAGTATTTTTAAAGCTTCGCTAGCTCGTAAAGAATGCATAAAAATAAAAAAAAACATAAGTAATTAATTGTATTTGCTTGCAATTTTGTGTTATATTACTGTAGGATTAATTACTATATTATATATATATATATATATATATATATATATATAAACATTATATTGTTTTTAAAATCATAATACCATAACATGATAGAAATTGATTAAGAAAAAAATGGATACATATATGATGGTATACATAAGTATTTTTAAAGCATTGCATTTATAAGTATATATATATATATATATATTTTATATTTTATATTTATTATTTCTTTTCTTTTTTTTTTACGTCTTAACACTTTGCACAAGAGCTACTTGCTCGTATTAGAGCATACATAAATTAATATACATAATAATAACTGCTATTTTAATATTTCACTTTATTTTTTATACATTTTTAAAATATTAAAAAAAAGGATGAATTAAAATTGCATGATATAGCACAAAATTTTGATCCCTCTAAGTATATAACATTATATAAATATATATATATATATATATATATAATATATATTATATATAATATATTATATATTATATATTTTTATATAGCATATAATACATATGTAAACATAAATACATATATAAATATATATATAATATATTATATATATGTATATATATTAATAATAATATTTTTTATGCAAAATTAAACATGATAAAATATAATATAATATATAAATATATAATATTATAACAGAAAAATAGTATTTAATAATTACATGCTTAAAATACTAGAAAAAATAAAATTCATTTTTATTTACTATTTTGAAGTATTTATATATATAATAAAAAAATATACAATATATATAATTATCATATATAAAAAAAAAAAAAAAAATCGACTCAAAATTCATCCCCAAATAAAA
>NC_033656.1:112446-118462 GCF_001601855.1 Plasmodium reichenowi | reverse complement strand
AAAAAAAAAAAAAAAAAAAAAAAATAAAAAAAATAAAAAAAAAAAAAAAAAAAAAAAAAAAACAAAAAAAAAAAACCAAAAAAAAAAAAAAAAAAAAAAAAAGACATAAAAAAAAAAAAAAAAAAAAAAAAAAAAAAAAAACTATGTAATTATATATATATATATATATATATTATATATAATATATATAATTTATATAAAAATATATATATATTTTATATATAAATTATATATATATATAATTTATATATAAATTAAATGCACCATATATATATTAAAAAAAAAAAAAAAATTAAAAAATTTTATTTTTATACATATATATATTATTTATATATATATAATATTTATATGTATTTTTATATTAATATATTATATTATTATATATACATTAAAAATTTTTTAAAATTAAAAAAAAAAAAAAACATAATAAATAAATTTTTTTTTTTTTTTTTTTTTTTTGAAATTAATTAAATGTCGAAAAAATTTAAAAAAAAAATATATATATTTAAAAAAAAATTATAATTTAAAAAAAAAAAATTAACATAACATTTTATTGTTATATATATTTAAAATTATTCAAAAAAACTTTTTTTTTTTTTTTGAATTTTTTTTCTTTTTCTTTTTTTTTCATTTTATTATATATATATAAATATAATCAAAAATGTCAGGAAGAGGTAAGGGAGGTAAAGGTTTGGGAAAAGGAGGAGCTAAGAGACACAGAAAAATTTTAAGAGATAACATTCAAGGTATTACAAAACCAGCCATCAGACGTTTAGCAAGAAGAGGTGGTGTTAAACGTATTTCTGGTTTAATATATGAAGAAATCAGAGGAGTTTTAAAAGTTTTCTTAGAAAACGTAATTAAAGATTCCATCATGTATACTGAACACGCTAAAAGAAAAACCGTCACTGCTATGGATATTGTATACTCCTTAAAAAGACAAGGAAGAACTTTATATGGTTTTGGAGGTTAAACATAAACATTATACCAAATCTAGAAACTGTATTTATTTATATATTATATATATAAACAATAACAGATAATTATTATAGCATTATATATATATATATATATATATTATATGCTATTAAATAATGCCACCAGTACCCACTGAAAGAAAAAAAGAAGATCAGAAAAGAAAAAAAAAAATTTCATATATATATATATATATATATTTAATTTTTTTTTATTTTTTTTTTCCTTTTTTTTTTCCTTATCACATTTAATAATGTATATTTATATATAATAATATCCTTGAAAAGAAAAAAAAAAAAAAAAAGAAAAAAAATAGAAAAAAAACAAAAAAAAAGTTTAATTATTGAATAAAAAAATCAGTCAACAATAAATATGTATATCTATGTATATATAAATATATATATATATATATATATGTATGCATATATATGTTCATTATTACATTATATATATTTTAGTAAGAATAGAAACTTTAATTATGTTTCACTTACCAAAATTAAATATGTAACATGTGTGGATTTTTATAAATAATTATTCACCATATATATTATATATATAAATTATATGTATTTATATATATATATATATATTTATATATAAATAAAGCGAATACCAATTAAAACAGGGAAAAATTTTTGTTTTTTTTTTCTTTTTTTTTCATATTAAATTTAAAGACATATAATATATATATTTTTTTTTTTTTTTTTGCTTTTTTCATACACTATTATTATACCATATGTTTTTTTTTTTTTTATGCAATAGTATAAAATATTAGGCTTCACTAGAAGCCATTAAACTTTTTTATCCACCAGAGATTTTTTCTTTATAACTTTAATATGTTTTATATATATATAATATGTATTTAAATTTTCTATGATCAATATAAAGTTCATTTTGAGATACCATTGTTATATATATATGATACCCACATATATATATATATATATATATATATTTATATATTATATATGTTTTTTATGTTGATTAGAAATTTTTTCTTTTTACTATTTTATAACTTGCCATTTATATATATGTTTTTCAAAGTATTATATAACAATGTTTTAGTTTTATGGAATTATTTTCCATTTATTTAATGGGCAAAATGTATGTAGACAATGAATAAATGTATGTTTGAAAATGTTTATATGTGCATATATATATATATATATATATTTATAATGTTTGTTGAATAATGAAGTACTTTTTATTTTTCAATATTTCTATTATTGTTTTAGTATTGTTTAGTCTTTTTTATATTTTGTTTTGTTTCCTTTGATGTATATATGTATTTGTTTTTATACACGTATGAAATATGTTTAATGCGAGTGGGAAAAAAGAAGAAAAGGAAGAAGAGAACAGAAATATATGACGAAGTGGAAAATGGCTAGTTAGCTAAATGGATCAGCCAATAAACCAAAAAGGGGGAAAAAAAAAAAAAAAAAAAAAAAAAAATATTACCAGACAATATTTTTGAATATTTTCTCATATGTATATTTAAGAAATGTATTTTATTCTTATAAATTGGTTACAATATAATATGTATATTATATATATATATATATATATCTTTCATATGTGGTCAAAGGAGCCATTAAAATTAACTTTTTCTTTTCTTTTTCTTTTCTTTTCTTTTTCTTTTCTTTTTTTTTTTTTTTTTTTCATTTTGTGAGTTATTTACGTATTTTATAAAAACTTATTTTAAATTCCTTAAAATTTTAATTGTATAATATAGTCTAATTTTTTTATGAAAATAAAAGTATAAGATGATATGTAGTAATAAAAAGATAAAAAATAATAACAAATAAATAAATAAAAACATGTAAAATACATGTAGGGAGGACTATGTCCGTGAACTTTTGTTAGAAATAAAAAGTTCCATTAAAATGTTCCTCCTTTTAATGTTTTCTAAGGAGTAAAAAGGGATATATATTAATAGCATATATGAAAATATAAAAATGTAAAAATATAAATATATACATAAATATATATATATATATATATATATATATATATATATGTATTATATCACACAATGTGAGAAAGTAAAAAAAAAATTATATTATAAAAAAAATGTTAAAGAAACTATTTCAAAACAGATTATCACAGCGCTTAAGTTCATATGATATATATATATATATATATATATATATTTATTTATTTATTTATATTTATTTATTTATTTATTTATATTTATTTATTTATTTATTTTTCCTTTTAACATTTTGTAATGTGTAAAGGTTAAAAATCTTGGGAAGTACAATTTTTGTTTCTTTTCATTTTGTTATTATCTGTTTCACAAGTATTAAGTTGATTCGATATTTGATAAAAGGAAGGTACATTTTTGGGAATATGATCGACTTCATAAGGATTGAGAGTTTTTTGAAATTTATTGGCTATATAATAATTTGATTGATTCATATATGGATAATTAATATTATTTTCATATGAAGAGTTTGTGGTATTTTGATTTTTATTATATACAGCAGAATCACATGATACGGTAATAGTAATTAAATTATCATATATTATGTTATTTTTTTCTTTTTTCTTTTTTTTATATAATAAAGTATTATTCATTTGTTTTAATGAGTTTGATAAATTATTTGTGTATGTAGAAAAGGTGTTGTTTGAATCTCTATTTTGTTCTCTATTTTTATGAATATTACTATGATTATTAAGTTTGTCTGAATATATCTTTGTATAATTTATTTCTTTATTATGAGAAGCATATTGATTATGCATTTTATTATTATTATTATTATTATTATTATTATTAATATTATTATTATCATTTTGATTATCATGTATATAATTTTTTATATCATATATATGTGTCTCTTCATATTGCTCCTTAACATTTTGTTGAATAAAAGAATAAGATCTTTTCTTTGGAGTAGTAATATGTGAATGTTTTTTATAAGTATTATATTCATTTTGATCATTATCTTTGTTATTGTCACTACTACTGTTATTATTACAAATTTCATAATCATAATGATCATCATTGATTATATATTTTTCTTCATTTCTTGAATCGTATCTTATTTTTTCTGTTCTTTCATTTTTCTCCTTTTTATATATATTAAAAATACAGGAATTATTATCAATGTTTACATTTTTCGACATATTATCATGATACATATTAACCTTATGGGGATTCATAAAATTGATCTTTTTGTCCTTATAAATTTGTATGTTGTGATTATTATGTTGAATGGTGTTGATATTATTTTCCTCGTTTTTATATTTTTTTTCATTATTCTTTTCATATTCCCTTTCATTTTCATTTTGTTTTTCACCTTTCACCATAATATTGGGTTTATATAAATTTGTTTGATTTTGCTGATATATATGATTTTGCTGATATACATAATTTTGCTGATATACATAATCTTGCTGATTTTTCTGATTTTTCTGATTTTTTTGATTTTTTTGATTTTTTTGATTTTCGTTTTCCTTTTTTATATTTAATTCTTTATTTATTGAATGTATATCCTTTTTTATATTTTGTAAATGTAAATTACCTTGGATATAATTTTGATTCATCTGAATTTTGTTATTATTATTTATGATAGGAAATTCATTAAAACTGTTATGGAAAGAGAGAATTTTTTTTTTTTTTTTTTGAACAAAATTTTCAAATAATTCAATGAACTTTTCATTACTATATGTATTTTCTGATAGATGTTTTGTAGTGATAAAAATGTTTCCATTGCTTGGATGGTATTCATCAAAAAAATTTATAACATTTATGTTTATATCTTTCAAAGGTTGTATTATATCCCTTTTGTTTATACCCTTTATACAATATGGCATATCCATATTTATTATACCATTTGTACATTGGTGTATTTTATTTTCCTTATTAGTATGATTAAAATGGCTAGATATAATATTATTTTGTTTGACTTCTTCGTACATTTTCTCTTTTACCTTTAGCGTGTTAAGAGAACCCTGTGTGTTTCCTTTTTTTTCTTTTATATAAGAATAGTTATTAATATTATAATTTTGCATAGAATATTTTTGGGAAGAATTATTTGGGTACATTTTATGTTGTTGTTGAATAAATGAAGACTTATTATTATGTACTGTATTTTGATATGTATCCATAAGAATAGAATCATTTTCCCTACTTTGATTGTGTATATTTTTTTCATTATTGTTTTGATGGATAATATTATTATTATTGTTATGATTATCATTATTGTTGTTATGATTATCATTATTGTTGTTATGATTATCATTATTGTTGTTATTATTATTATTATCATTATTATTATTATCATCATTATTATTATTATCATCATCATTATTGTTTTTCTTTTTATTATTATTATCATCATCATTATTGTTTTTCTTTTTATTATTATTATCATCATCATTATTGTTTTTCTTTTTATTATTATTATCATCATGATTATTGTTTTTGTTTTTATTATTATTATCATCATGATTATTGTTTTTCTTTTTATTATTATTATCATCATCATTATTGTTTTTCTTTTTATTATGTTCTTGTACTGTAAATGAAGAATATGGATATGTGTCCTTATGAAATATGTTTAAAAATTTAGAATTATTTTTTTTTATATGCTCATCATTTTTATGATAATAATAGTTATTATGTAAAAATAAATTTGCATTATTATTATAAGTATTGATATATGTATTATTTTGTTTCGTATTTTTATTAGGACATGTAAATGGATATATATATTTATTTATAACATTGAGTTGATTATTAATTTCATGATTGAAAGTATTACAAGCATTACAATAACTATCGTTGTATAAACGATATGTATTATTCATATGTTCTACACTTTTAATATTATCCACCTTGTTCATCATTTCATCATAATAAACACAATACGAATTGTTGTCCATATTTTTCATTTCCTTGTTTTTATTTTTGTGTTTGTTCTTTTTTTTGTTCTTTTCTTTTTTTTCATGTTTGCATTCACTCTGTTGATATATCCAACGAGTGGTGCACATAAAATTATTTTTTTTTTTTTTTTTTTTTTTTTTTTTTTTTTTTTTT
>NC_033656.1:108206-112047 GCF_001601855.1 Plasmodium reichenowi | reverse complement strand
TTTTTTTTTTTTTTTTTTTTTTTTTTTTTTTTTTTTTTTTGTGTTTTGTTTAATATGTGGAAATATTTCAACCAAGGGTGATTAGCTGCACAAACTGTACTGGATATTCTTTTGTTGGGATCAAATTGAAGTAATTGTTCGCATAAATCTTTTGCTATTGGATAATTATGAAATGATAAAAGATTAAAATTTATACCTTTTTTTTCTTTCTTTAATAATATATCTTTTGTGTTTTTATAATTAATCATTAAACACATAGGTAGAGGAGTAATACCAGTCATCAAAATATAAAATATAATTCCTATAGACCACATATCTGATAAAATTGAATAATTAAAACCTTTAATAATTTCAGGAGCTATATATCCATATGTACCCACTAATTTAATATATTTTTTATTACTACTTGTTCTATGATTATTTATTTCATCATCCTTATTTATATTCTTTGCTTCCTTAGTTTGATGAGTATTGGAGAATATTCTTTTTGTTATTTCTTTTGATTGGTTGTGTAAACATATATTTGTAATTTGATTCTTTTGGTTCGGGTATATTTTTTTTTCTGCATATTTTTCATATTGTGTTTTACTTGTTTCTTTTTCCAGTTCTTTGTTATTTTGAGATGTTGTTTTTTTTATTTCGCTACCTGGCGTATTCTCCATATGATCTAGTAAGCAGGTGGGTTTATCTGCATGTACGGTGGTATATAATTCATTGTTATTATGATGAATATTGTTATTATTGAGACGTGTGTTTCTATGTGGATACGACTTATTTTGTGAAAAAGCATTATAATAATAATAACAATTATTATTATCATTATTATGATCACTATTTTTATTTTTATTATTATTTTCATTTTTATTATTATTTTCATTTTTATTTTTATTATTATTTTCATTTTTATTTTTATTTTCATTATTATTGTTGTGCATGCTACAGCATTGGCTAGTAGCTCCATATGGAGACACGAAGGTATTCATTAAAACATTTGGAGAGGTTTGTTGTAAATTATTGATAAAATGACAAGTATCATAATCAATAAGAACAAGTTCATAGTTGTACATATAACCTTTATTCTTTGTTTTTTTATGACGAAACATAAGATTTTCTGGTTTAATATCTCTATGAATAATATTATGACAATGTAAATAATAAACAGCTTGTAATATTTGACTTATAATATATTTACAAATATTTTCTTTAACTTGTTTTTTATAAACTAAAAAGTTAAATAATTCTTTTCCATATAATTTTTCCATAACAATATAAAAATTTTTATTATCATCATATATATTAAATATTTTCATTAAATTTTTATGTTGATTTAATGATATAATATATTCCATCATATATTGCCATGATACTCCGAATGAATTCAATACTTTTTGTTTATTTATTATTTTAATTATTTTTTTTGTTTTGTCTTTTTTGTCAATTACATTTAATAAAACAGCTCGATCAAATGGTAATTCAATTTCTTTTAAATTCTTTTTTGTAACTTTTATATAACTTTTATATAAATTAAATTTTGTACTTTTTTTTTGGGTTTTTTTTTTTTGGGGGATTATCATATTTTCGATTGATTCATATGAATAGTTATCATCATATAAATTATCAACATGTTGTTGATTATATCTATTATTATGATAATTCTCTTGTATTTGTTTACATGTTTCTTTATATTTCCCTTCCTTGTTTGATTTATTTATTTTTTCATCTACTATTTTTATCTTGGATAATTCCATTTCTTTTTTTTTATTAAAAAAGTGGAAAAACACATTGTCTTCATTTTTTAATAAAAATTCTTCACATATGGGTAAAAATCTTTTTATGAAAAAGTAATCTTCAATCTTTTCATTCTCTAATTTTATGATTTTATTTTTTGTCTTTTTTTTATTTCCCCCTGATACGTGAATTTTATTAGGATAGTTTGAGTTTATGGAGATGCTCCTTTTTCTTTTCTTCTTTTTTTCTTCAAAAAATATGTTATGATCATGATGATAGTTATTTTTCATTTTGTATAATCAACCTTGTATATATAAATATATAAATATAAATAAATAAACAAATAAATAAATACATATACATATATATATATATATATATATATATATATATATATATATATATATATACATATGCATATATTTATATTTATATTTAAGAAGTGTTATTATTATATTCTATATTTTATTAAAGAGGGGTGGGGTTGGGGAAAAAAAAAAGCGAAATAATAAATCCATTATTTTTATCACCCTTTATTTTATAGTAGGCAAAATGATGGCATATATATGTATATATTAAAAGAAAAGATAATTATAAATAAATAAATAAACAAATAAATAAATAAATAAATATATATATATATATATATATATATATATATATATATGTATGTATGTATGTTTATAGTTTCATGTTTGTTGTTGAGTGTAAGAATTAATTATAAAATAATATTTATACAAAGACAAAATGAAAAGGTTAAAAAACAAAAAAAAATATAACATACATGAAATGAAAAAAAAAAAAAAAAAAAGGAATTTAATTATATGAATAGTTACATGATGAGATTCAATTTTTTTTTTTCTTCTTTTTTAAAAGCTAATTACAATTTTTATAAATAAAATAAAAATTAAAAATATCGACATTTGTGTATATATATATATATATATATATATTACTCTTTTATAAATAACTTATGGTTGTTCTTAAGAAAAAAATATAAGTAAATATATATATATATATATATGTAATAAGTGCAAAAATTATGACCTATATAAATACATTTAACAAAAAAAATAAAATAATAAAATAATAAAAAAATAATAAAAATAAAAAGTGTTCACACGAAAAAAATTTATTTTATGTACATGTTGTAGAATTAAAAACTTGTCTAATTATATATATATATACAAACATATATAAATAAATAAATAAATAAATACATAAATATATATATATATATATATTATAATACACGATTTATTCTTAAAAAAATAAAAATAAAATAAAATTAAGAAATGTATATTATTACATACAATTATAAATTATTAAAAAAAAAAAAAAAAAATTTAAATATATTAATTATGAAGAAAGTAATTTTCTTTTTTTCAGGATGTTAAATATATAATATGTGTATATAAATTGAATAAAATATATTTAAAATAGGGATTATATAAATATGAAATAAAATATAATAAAATGAATAAATAAAATAATATATTATGAATACATACACATATAATATTCTTTATATGTATATAATGATGTTGCAAAATTCTGTACATATAAATGTATACATATTAATATATATATATATATATATATATATATATATTTATTTATTTTTATAAAAAGATAAAAAAAAAAAAAAAATTTAAATGTCTAGTAATAAATATAAATAAGAGTAAAAAAATTGAAAGAACAAATCATGAAAAATACAAAAAGAAAGTAATTAAATATATAAATAAATAAATAAATTAGTTCAATTAGGAAAATTTAAAAAATTGTGTGAAAATATAATAAAGCCGTTCTTAAAGAATGTATAAAAAAAAAAAAAAAAGAAGAAAAAAGAAAAAAAATGAATAAATAAATAAATAAAAATATTATATATATATATTATTTTTATTTCAAAAAATTACATTTGAGTCAAATATTTATATATCATATAAATATAAACATGTGGAAATATTTAAAAACAAGTAAAAGAATGATTATCTATTTTTCAATCTACAAGTCATAAAGTGTCTACTTTAATAATTGTAAAATAAAGTAATATATAGAAAGAAACAAACAAACAAAAAAAAAAAAAAAAAAAAAAAAAAAAAAAAAAAAAAAA
>NC_033656.1:101341-107875 GCF_001601855.1 Plasmodium reichenowi | reverse complement strand
TAAAAAAAAAAAAAAAAAAAAAAAAAAAAAATAGAAACCATAAAGATGTACTTAAAAATAGACAATTAAAATTAATTTCTGTTGCACTTATTATTAATTAACAATTATTTCAGTAACGTAAATTAAAAATTTTCTTTTTTTCTTCATTTTTAATTATTTCTGTTAATTCTTCCTTATTGTCCTTTTTAACATTTAATATTTATAATCTATTTATATTTTTTTATTTATTAATTTATTTATTTTTTCATGTATAATCAAATAATATAATAAATATGTTATTAATATATTATATTAACATAAATCATTGTTATATAAAAAATATATATATACACATAACATATATTTTCTATATATTTAGGTATATGATATATTACGTACATAATAACGTAAACGTAAAAATAATATAGATAAATTAAAGAAATTTGGTTGATTCTATAATTTTTAATTTATATATAAATAATTATTATATATATGTAATATATATAATAATATATATATAATAATTTATATATAAAGTTCATGCATATAATTTAAAAAAAAAAAAAAAAAAAATTAAGACATCATCATAATATTATTTATATAATTAAAAATCTCGCACTAAAAATATAAAAATATTAATATATACATATATATATATATATATATATATTTTTCAATATATTTAAAAATTTTAATAAAATGTAAATTAAAATGATTGAAAGCAGTATTCAAATATGTAGGTGTTAATTAATAATTATAATAAAAAAAAAAAAAAAGAAGAAAAAAAAAGAAATAGGATACAATTTTAATTATAAGAAAAAATATATAATATATATATATACATGTTCATTTATTCATTTTTTCAATTTTCTTTGCATAATATTTGTGAAAGTACTTATTTTACAATAGGGGTAAAAAAGACGCGTATGTAATATATAAGTATCATGTGATTTTATTATCCCGAAGATAACATATACATAACTAAATTAAACAAAAGAAAAAAAAATGAAAAAAAAAAAAAAAAAAAAAAACATATTAAAGATTATGAAGATTTTTTTAATTTCTTTTTTTTATATTGATATTTTTTTTTTTTTTTTTTTTTATCTCTTATAAGTTTTAATAAAACAGTTTATATTTAATTACAATTTAAAATAATATAAGTATGATTAATCTTAAATTTTTATTATTTCTTTTTTTTTTTGTGTTATATAAATTATGTCTTTTTCTTATTTATACTTGAAAAATAATATATGGAAATTAATATATATTTTTTTTTATTTTAAATGATAAAGTAAAATGATCTCAAGTGTTCATATATATTAATAAGAATATACATATGTATATGTATTGTGTTTGAGTTTGATATAAGTTTTTTTTTTTTTTTTTTCATATAAAGATAAAAGACATTTATGAGTACATCCTTTTTTTTATAACAAATATAAATATTAATTATAATAGAAATAAAATGGAAGAAAAATAAAATATGAAGACTAATTTCTGTCCTGTTTTATTCTTTTTTTTTTTTCCTGACTTGTTCAGAATTTTTTTATAATTTTTGATAAAAATGTTGTTTCTTTATTCCTTATATAAAAACAAGACAACAAAATTTGAACTTGTAAAATAAAAATATATACATATATATATATATATATGTATATATTATTAAAACCCACAAGGGGATAAATATTTATATTTATTTATTTCATAAATTAGTTTAAATCTAATAAGGTTGTTTTTTCTTCTGCAATTTTGTGCTCAAATTTTTTTTTTTTTTTTTTTTTTTTTTAATTTTATGGGAACCACTGGTTAGCTCAATTTTTGGGTACACACAAATGTATAATAATATGGAGAAATTTATAATTCATTATATATTAATATTTTTGTATTTTTAATTTATAAGAATTGATATGAATAATTTACATAAACTGGTAGTACATAAAATATTGCTTAAAAGAATATTATATATATGTAATTATATATATATATATATATATATATATATATATATACATACATATATATATTTGTTGCCTTTTTGATAAACTTATAAAAATTAAAAATTGAATATCAGTTACAATTGTATTATTACGAAAAATATTAACAATAAAATAAGTAAAAAAAAAATTTTTAATAAAATATTAATAATAAGGAAAAAAATACAACAATAAAGATATAAATAATAAAAAAAAAGAAAAAAAAAACAAAGGTGTAAAATTTAAAAATTATAAAAGTATTTATACATTCATATTTTAAAGAATCTAATTTTATGTAGACATTATCATATACTTATATTCAAAAAAAAAAAAAAAAAAAAGAGAGAAAAATATATATATATATATATATATATGGTGTAATAATTATGTTTATGTTAATCTACACAAAAATATAATATATCTACAAATTAACCTAATTATACAAAACCTTAGATATATTGTTCATGTCAATATTAAAAATTATTAAATATGTACACATGTACATTTTATAAATGACAATATTATGATTATATAACGCTTTTAATTTGGTCCTTATAAATACACACATATATATAAATATAAATATAAATATATATATATATATATATATATATATATATATATAACTGTAAAAATAAAATGAATCTTTTTGTAAATTGTTTCTTCCCTTGCTCAGACAATTTCCTTAACAGGAACTAACCATAATAGGGGAGCGTAAATTATTAATGAGATCAAATAAAAGAATGCTAAGAAAGGAAAAAATATAATAATATATAAAAATAATATGTATATAATTTAATTATATAAATAATCCTATTCATACATTAAATTTATGAAACATATATTATATATATGTAGGAAAAAAAAAAAAGTGAATAATATATTATTATATTAATTTTCATTTTACTTGTTATTTTAAATGTATTTCTATATGACGATATGTCCGACAACCAACCACCTGAAATATAAAAGAATAAAGAGGTATAATATGTTTAGATGATAAAGTTATAAATGTATATAAATCATTATAAAAAAAGAAATTCAATTTTATAAAAAAAAAGGGTATCATTAAAATTATTATACCAAAATAAGCACTAATGGACCATACTAAATAGTATAAGCTTTGTACACCCATCCATCTTCCTATAATAAAAAAAAAAATAATAATAAATAAATAAATAAATAAATAAATAAATAAATAAATATATATATATATATATATTATACATACAAATGTATATATTCTTATGAACAAATGAACAATTATACAAAAAATTCCCATGTAATTTTTTTTTTTTTTTTTTGGTAACCTGTATATCTGTTAGTATCAATAAAATCATATAAAATACTTTTATCTATTGAATTCGTGCAATTTTGAAAAACGCTCCTATTTTTTACAAAAATTAAAAAAAAAAAAAAAAATTTAAATGATAATATTATATATATGTTATATATATATATATATATATATATATATATATATATATATATATATATATACATTTATATGTTCTATATTATTTAAAAACATTAAGAAAATCGTTTAAGTAGTTACCTAAAAACATGTACTTTTAAGACATCTTTATAATTCTGAATATATAGCAGTGAACATAAAAGCCTATTAAAATAAAAAAATATATATATATTATATATACCGATATATCTATAAACGCACATTAATATAAATCTCTTATATAAATACAAAAATTTTGGTACTGTTAAAATGTTTCTATTTTTTTAAAAATTACAAAAAACCAATGGTTGTAAAGAACAAAGAAACCTGAGCCCTTCCAATACATTTGGACAATTTCTGTGAAACTAAAAAGGAAAAAAAGAAAAATATATATATATATATATAATTAATTTATAATATGAATAATTAGGATTAACAACTTTATGAGCATCTCCTATATATATTATATTTCATTATTATTACTGTATGTAAAAACAGTTAACAGCACAGGAATAACAATATTAAGAATACACATTAATATTGGTGAAACCTTATATTCCGATTTTAAAAATAACGAAAAGTATTTAAATGTCATTCCTGAGAAATAAATAAAATATATATATATATATAATAAGATATTAATATATATATATATATATATATATATTTATTTATTTATTTATTGTATTAGTTGTAACCTGCTCCGGCTAGGGTTATCATGTGAGAGACAAAAACAATATATGGTATATGTTTCGTAGAAAAACAGAAAATATTTTTTTTATCATTTTTTTTTGTTAGCAATTCAATTTCCTCTGAATTTTTTATGGTATCTACTGTTTTATTTTCCCAGAGGAAACTTATAACTGTTTGTGGGACAATAGTTAATATAGAAAATTGAAATATGATGAAAATGTTTTTTATATTCCATTTATCGTTATAAACATAAAATAATATTAGACAAAAAAATGGTCCTAGCATGGTAGCGACGGTACTTATGAGTTTCTGGTAGGTAAAAATTAAGCTCTTTTTTCCTAAATATAATATATATAAATATAAATATAAATATATATATATATATATATACATACACGTAAGTCAAATCATGGTAAAATACTATATACTAAATACAATATATTTATATTTATTACTTTTTATTATTATTTTTTTTTTCTTGTTCTTTACCTCTATCTATACTTTCTATAAAGATCGACTCTGTTATTACATGAGAACATTCATGCAGCATTTTTGAAATAGCTGTTACAAATATGATTAGACTTAAACTATTGGTCCGTATAAACATATAATGAATAATATTGACTAATAAATAGGATACTGATATAAATTGTAACATTTTTTTTCTTTCTTTTTTATGCTTATCACAATAATATCCAACTATTGGTGATATAACTAAACAGACACTTGAATTAATAATTGATAAAAGACCAATAATTTTATTCTTTTTAAATTTCATAAATATATAATGATCATGTAAAAATGTGTTCCTCATTGAATAATTAATTCTATCGAAGAAATGATGTAGAAACATCAATATAATGTTTATATGCCATCTTCTTTTCTCTTTCCATTTTTTCATTTTTAAATCATCATTTATTCTAGCTTCCTTTTTTTTTAATAAATGAAAATAAATATTGCAAGTTATTAAATATATTTATATATATATATATATATATATATATATATGTATATATATTTTTCTTTTTTTTTTTCTAATATATTTCTCGTTTTATAACCCTTTTTGTGTAATGTACAAAATTTCTGACAGAGATCTATTTTATATATATATATTTTTTTTTCTTGTGAATTTTTAATATATTTTCGAAATTAAAAAAAAATGATTTATTTGATGAACTGTACTAAATTATATAGCGGTTGTGTCCATTTATCTAATCTATAAAAATCAAAGGTGTATGAATAAAAAAAAAAAAAAATGGGAAATATATAAAAAAATGCTATAAAACAAAGTGTGTATATTTATATAATATTAAATAGATGTATACATATATATATATATATATATATATAAATCAATGTGGATATCTTTTTTACTTTTTTATACTTTCTCTTTTGTACTATAATATTATCTTCACATAAATATATATATATATATATATATATATATATATATATTTATTTATTTATACATATTTCTTACCGTATCATTTTTTTATAATATTTATTATAGAATAGTTATTCTTTTATAAAATGAAAATTTAAAATAACTCACAAAGGAATAGAAAAGGAAACCTGAGTGTCACAACATTAATAAATATTTTTATACATTCTTATTAATTTTATATTTTTGTTATTGGAAAAGGGCTGGAAACTTTGATAGTGTATACCCTCTTGAGAATTACAAAAAATTAATAGAATATATAATTAATTGATTCTTAAAATAATGAGGGTATAATAATAATAATAATAATAATAAAAAATTTTTATTAATTTTTTTTTTTTTATGTTCAGATAAAAATTTATTGAGGCCAGTAAAGTGACAAAGGTTAAAAAATATACATATATATATATTTTATATATATATATATGGATTAATTTATTATATATAATTCTTATTATATATATATATATATATATATATATATATATATATAAAGGAAAATAAATATTTTATTATATATAGAAAGAAATATATTAATATAAATATATATTATAATTTATAAAAGTTGGAAATGTGAATATATTTGGAATATTTTTATTTCTTCAATTGTGTAGATTCATTTTTTTTTTTTTTTTTTTTTTTTTTTTTTTGTGTTTATATATATTTTATATATATATATATGGATTAATTTATTATATATAATTCTTATTATATATATATATATATATATATATATATATATATATAAAGGAAAATAAATATTTTATTATATATAGAAAGAAATATATTAATATAAATATATATTATAATTTATAAAAGTTGGAAATGTGAATATATTTGGAATATTTTTATTTCTTCAATTGTGTAGATTCATTTTTTTTTTTTTTTTTTTTTTTTTTTTTTTTTTGTTAACTCTCCATAAAATAATATACAATCATATTAATAATAATAATAATAAATAAATGTATTTATATATATATATATATATATATATA
>NC_033656.1:99289-100941 GCF_001601855.1 Plasmodium reichenowi | reverse complement strand
GTATATATGTAATGTAATACATTATATATTCCTTTTGTATTATATAACTATTATTATTAATTTTTTTAATAATATACCATATAATTGATAAAATTAAAATATATATAAAAAAAAAAAAAAAAAAAAAAAAAAAAAAGAATAGAAAATGGAAATTGATTTTATATATAATATTTTATAATTTTATATTTTTAAAAATGTATGATTTTGTTTATTAATATTATATATAATATATGTATGTATATTTATATATTTTTTTTTTTTTTCCCCCCCCCTTTATATATGATCCAACATTACAACATTGTGTATTATATATATATATAATATAGGATTTACTTATTATTTTATTATTATTATTTATTTATTTTTTTTCTTTTAATATATAGTATGTTTTCTCTTTTTCGTATAGAAGATGTTTTAAATATAGAAACTCATTTTAAAGATAGCGAAATAAAAAATGTTATTGAATTTTTATTAAGAGCTAAATATATTGATAAGGTGAAATGATAAAATATGTAAAGATGTATATGTATAAATAAAATATATGTATAAATAAAATATATGTATAATGATTTATATGTAATTAGTTATTATATATATATATTTTTGATGTTCCATTAAAAAAAAGAAAAATTAAAAGATTTGCATAATTTATACATAAATGTTTATCTATATTTTATATCTTATGTCTTGTTTTGAATTATTTATGTACTTTTCTTAGGTTATACAAAATGTTGGTTTTTGTGTAGGTTTGTATGATATAATAGAAATAAAAAATAAGGAAATTATAAAAGGTAGTGGGGAAATTAGATTAAAGGTTATTTTTCGCTTGGTTATTTTCCAGCCTTTTGAAAATGAAATTATAGAGGGATTTGTTAAAAGTTCAGATTCTAATGGAATAATAAGTAAAATGAAAATGTGTAAATAGAGAAATATTATGTATATATAATATATATATATATATATATATATATATATATGTAATTTTTTTATTTTTTATTTTTTTTTTTTTTTTTTATAGTTAGTTTAGGTTTCTTTGAAAATATACGTGTAAATAGTGCAAATTTAAAGGAGCCAAAAGAATTGTAAAAAAATAAGAAAAATTATATATATATATATAAAAGAAAATACACTTCATAAGAATCCTTCTATTATTATTTCATCATATATATATATATATATATATTTATATATATATTTATATATACATTTTAATTTTAGTGATAGGGAGAAAAAGGAATGGTACTGGACTTATGAAGGAATAAAATTTTTTTATACTAAAGATGAATTGATAAGAGTACGAATATTGGACACTTATTTTAGTGGTAATAAATATAACTATATATAAATGTTTATATTTTTAACTATATATGTATATATATATATATATATATATTTTATTTTTTTTTAAGATCCGAATGAGATGAATAAGGATGAGTCCATACCATCCATGTCAATAACGGTAATATAAAATTAAATGAGTAAATATAAAATGGGAAATGTATTATATAATATATATATATATATATATATATATATATATATGTACATATATTATATTGATATATATATATATATATTTTTTTTTTTTCAAGGGGACGGTACAGCAAGATGGTCTTGGTTTAGTAAAGTGGTGGAAATAAAACATTAATTTT
>NC_033656.1:92925-99279 GCF_001601855.1 Plasmodium reichenowi | reverse complement strand
AATAAAAAAAAAAAATATTTTTTTTTTTAAAATTTTAAAAAAAAAAATTAATTTTTTTTTTTTTTTTTTTTTTAATAATTATATGATTAATTTATTTTTTGAAGTATATTTTATGAAAATATGTATTATCGTTAAGTTTATTATAAATTTTGTTTTTAATATTTAAAAAAAAAAAAAAAAAAAAAAAAAAAAAAAAGACAATATAAAATATATGTATATTGTATCACTTTTGTAGATACTTATAAATATTTGAAATAACTTAAAAAAATAAAATTATAAGATGTCATATTTATGATGTATATTATATATATATATATATATATATATATATATATATGTATGTATATATATATATGTATGTATATATATATATGTATGTTTTTTTTTTTTTTTTTTTAATCCGTTTGCTCCATTTCTGATAGTTCACTTTTGTCGGACTGAATTTTTTGAGGCTGGTACGTATGTAAATATACATGCTTAGATTTTATACCATTTCCAATATAGAAATTGAAATATTGTTTATTAGAATATATAGTAAATGCTCCATAAAAAAGGAAATTATAAATAATAATAATATCATAATGTAATTGATTTTTACCATAATAATCTCCATGATTTAGGTGTTTTATTTTCCATATATTTTTATAATCTTTTTGATCAGAAATATTTCTTAAAATATTTAAAACTTTATTTTCATTCATAAAAAGTGTTAAATTTTTTTTTTTTTTTAAATTTTCACTTTTTGGATAAAAAATATGACCATTAGGTAAAAAAGAGAATTTACAATAAACCCAATTTTGTATATTCTTTAATAGTTGTATATCGAAATGAAAATTTTTATTTTTAATTATTTCATCATCATCATAATTATTATTATCATCATTATTATTATTATTATTATCATTATTGTTATTATTATTATTATTATCATTATTGTTATCATTTTCATCTTCATTTTCATCTTCATTTTCTTCTTCATCTTCATCTTCTTCATCCTTATCATCATTCTTATACTTCCCCCCATCTTTTTTTTTCCCTCCCTCCTTTTTTTTTATAAAATAATTTTGTGGTGATATATGTGTAGAGGAAGATATTATTGATATTAGGGCTCTTAGGTAATGTTTTTCCTTAATAGAAAGGTTAGGAAAAGAAGTTATTTTTTCATTCATATGACCAGTAAGCATTTTATTCATTTGGCTAGCTATTTCAATATATTTTGGAGTAGTGGATTTTAATAATATCCAATTTTCTATTCCATTTAAAGATACCCAATATACATTTTTATTAACATTTTTATTGAATCTTTCATAGTCTTCCTTTTTATATTGAAATATATTATTTTTAGTTTTGCTAAATTCGTAATAATTATTCTGATCATCTTTACTTTTGTTATCATCACTACTTTTGTTATCACCACTACTTTTGTTATCATCACTACTTTTGTTATCATCACTACTTTTGTTATCACCACTACTTTTGTTATCATCACTACTTTTGTCATCATCACTACTTATGTTATCATCACTACTTTTGTTATCATCACTTTCACTTTTTTCATCACTTTCACTTTTTTCATCACTTTTACTTTGCTCATCACTCTCATCATTTTCATCACTTCCATGGTGTTTCTTTTTTTTTCTTTCTTCCTTTACATTACTAGAATCAGAAAATTGCCCATCTTGCTTTATGTCCTCATCATCATAAGAAGAGTTGTCGGCTTTATTTTTTTTCTTTTTTGAAAAAATAGTTATATCCTTTTTAACCTGTCCCTCTAGAATATAATAATCATTATGTGTACCCTTAATAATTCCCCAGAAACGTAAATATAAGAGTTCATCTTTATATTGTTGTATAATATTTTTCATGGATTTATTAATATAACATATTAAATTATTTTTAACATGATATCCAGCCCAATTTATTAATTTCATTTGTTCAAATATATTATGTAAGAATGGTAACAATAATGTTTTATTATTTTTTTTCTTTTCCATATTATTTTCGAAGTACCATTTTTTCATTTTATGTAACCATTTTTTTTTCTTTTTTATGTGATCATTTAATATATAATTATCTAGATTGTTTTTTTCCCTTTCCCCTCCATCTTTTTTTTCATCTATTATTCTTACATCGTTACATTTTTTACTTTCTTTTATATGATTTGATATAAGTTCAAAGTTTTCATAACTTTTCTCCGGTTTTTCAACAACAATAAAATTGATGATGTCACAAATATGATCATATACATTATTCCCTTCATCGTTTTTATTCTTTAGATAATCTTTAGCATTGTTAAGAGAGAGTATTAAGTTCCCCTTCATATTATTTTAATTTGTAACACAAATGTATGAAGGTACATGATAAAGCGCAATATAAATAAATAAATAAATATATATATATATATATATATATACATATACATATAAATTTATATTTGTGCTGTTATGTTTAGTTGTAAACAATATGAAAAATATGTTTTATGAAATAATAATTATAGTTCAACATATTAAAAAGGAAAATAAAAATAAATACATACATATAAAGATTGAGATATAGAGACAGGTTGAATCAATTACTTAATTTTTCGTATAAGACAAAAGGTGATTATTGAGAAATAATAACAGGAAGTATAAATATAAATAAATAAATAAATATATATATATATATATATATATTATGAAGAATACTAAAAGAACAGAAAAGTGTTTGACACAAAGAAAAAAGAGTTCATAAATAAATAAATAAATAAATATATATATATATATATGATTATATGTATATTAATTTTTTGTAATTTACGAAAAATAAGTATAACCTCTTGAAAATTTTTAATATATATATATATATAAGAGTATATTATATTATATTATATTATTATGTTTAAAATGGACAGTTTATTTTTTCATTTTTTTGTTTTTTTTCCTCTTTGTTTTATATCACATATGTTGATCTTATTTACATTGTGATGTTTCCCATTTTAATATGAAGAGGGTGAAAGGTTTTGTAGACAGCTAGTAGAAAATGAGTGAAAGAAGACGAATGATATAAATAGATGAATATATAAATATGTATATATTTTAAGAGTGAAGAAATATGTATGAGAATAATATGTAAAGTTAAAAAATATGATACATAATAATAAAATATAGATATAAGATAATATTTTTTTTTTTTTTTTTTGATGTGAAGAAAGGGTATTGATTTTATAGTATGGGAATATATATAAATATAAATATATATATATATATATATATATATATATATATATATATATTTATTTATTTATTTATTCTTTATGATGTGTTTATTTTTTCACATAATAAATAATATTAATTTAGAAAAGTTAAGTGTACATATAATAATTCACATATATACACAAATACACACACATATTATTTATTAATATATATATATATTGTCGTAATTTATTTGTGAGGATGGAATTTCGAAGGTATTTGTCAAGTGAAGATTACATTTTTGAAATAAAAAATAATGAGCAATTATTTGTGTGCGAGAATGTAGCAAAGAACATAAAACCACTGTGGAGTTTGAAAGGTCACAGTAATTCAATTGAAGGACTGCATTTAATAGACGATGAGAGGTTATGTACTGTGTCTCATGACAACTTCGTTTCTTTATGGAGATTAGAAAATAAACAGAATATAGTAAATATAAAATTTGATGATGCTATATTATGTTCTAGTTATTTTAAGAAGAATAGATATTTATGTATTGGAAGAACAAATATGAATAATAATATTAATATAATTAATATGGATAAAGAAGAAATAATAGAAAGTTATAAGAGTGAATGTAATTCAATATTTTGTATAAATTACTATGATGATAATAAGATATCATATGGTAGTAAAGATGGATCTATTTGTTTTCTTGATTTAATTAAGAAAAAGAATATATATAGGTATGAAGAAATAGGAGATTGTATAAATTATTGTACATTATCATTTTCAGATAATTGTTTCTATAAAAGTAATATAAACAATAATAATGATAATATTTTAATGAATCCTAATTTTCATATATTTAGTACATATAAAGGTAATATATTATTTTTTGATTTAAGATGTATGTTACCTATATATCAAAATAATAATTTACATTCAAATTATTCTGTTAATTGTATTTATTGTTATAATTATTTTTTATATTCTGGAGCTTCTGATTGTTTAATTAAAAAATATGATATAAGATATATCGATGAAAACAAACCTTTAGATATATATATTGGGCATACCTCTCCTATAAGATATATATCCTTTTCAAAAGATTTTTCTTATTTTACTACTTCCTCTGATAATGGAAGTATAAAATTATGGTCTGTTAATAAAAAAAAGGAAGAAAATGAAAATAAACTATATTCATCCTTTAATAATCTTATATCACCTTCTTCAGCGTTTTCATTCGATCTTGATTCTCCTGTAAACGATTCTTTAAAGGTAAAGAATATGAATATGAAAAAGAATAAAATGACTGAGAAGTTTGTTGAAATAAATAAGCAAACAAAAAATAAAACAATCAAACAAAATAAAACTATATCACATAATAATAATAATAATAATATGCGTTCTTCATCTATTATTTCCGATACAAATTATTATGTAAATAATTTATATGATACTACACAGAAAATAAAAGAAAGAAAAAAAAACATGTTCAGTAAAAAATATGAAAATATTTTATTAGAATTTCAAAAGAAAAAAAGAACTATAACACCTAACACCATTTTAAGTATATCTAATGAAAAAAAAAAAAAAGTACAAGCTGTTTCAAAAAATGAACTATTTGATATGTGTAAAATGAATAAGACTCAGGTGGATAAGGATAAGGATAAGGAGAAGGAGAAGGAGAAGAAGAATTATAAAGGCCAGTTTTTTTTAAATCAATCTGTAAATATGAATAAAATGGATAATATATTAATGAATAGTAAGAAAAATCAATCCATAAAAGAAATGGATATATTAAAAAATAAAAAAAGAAATGATCAATTAAAAACAAATATAAAAAATAAGTTACATAGCCCATCACCTATGCAATATATTAATACTAAAGGAGATAAAACATATAAAGGCAAAAATGAAAGAAGTTATTTGAAAAGAAACATATCAAAAGATACAAATAAATATTTAAATATTCAATCACCTATAAGTAATAAATTTAATGAATCGGATTATCGATCATTCTTTTATAACAATGAAAATGTTATAAATAATTTATATCCTTCTTCTCGAAAAATCAAAATAAAATATGCGAATTTGTCAATGTTAAATCATAAAGGTCGTGTTACCTCAATGGAATGGTTAGGTGACCTTCTCTTTTCTGCTTCTTGGGACCAGACCATAAAATGTTGGAACGTCAAAAAATATTTAATGGAATAATATATATATATATATATATATATTTATATATATATATATATTTATATATGTACATATATGGTTCCATGCTTTATTATTTATGTATAAAACATTTGAACATATTATACAGATATCTACTCCACTTGAATAATAATGATGTTTCTAATTTCATGTGATCCTTCATCAAAGAGTAAGATTACAAAATAAGAAATGAGAAATTTCCCTTTCTAAATTTTACACAAATGTATTATTATATATGCTTGTATTCATAATTTAAAAATTTTCCTTTTTTTTTCGTTTTTAAAAAACATAAAAATAGTTTAGATGTATTTGGTTAGAAAATGATATAAAATATTATTTTCTTCACAACGTAGAAATGTTGAAAGATAATCAGAATGGGGTGCAAAGAAAAAAAAAAAAAAAATAAAAATAAAAAAAAAATAAAATATAATAAAATAAAATAAAAAAAATATTATAAACAATATGAATATATAAACATTTCAAAAATATATATTTTATGCGTTATTTATAAAAAAAAAAAAAAAAAAGAAATAATGCACATAAATAAATATTTACATATATATATATATATATATATATATATATATATGCATTCACATATATATCTTCATTTTGTGTACCTTTGATATATACCCATTTAACATATGTTTTTATATTTTGTTCTCCATTTTGTTGCGCATCTTTTCATATTTACAATTCATCTTTTTCATTTGCTTTGGCTGCGTTTGGGTCTTGTATGAATTCTGGTAATGTTTGTCCTTTAAGCATGGTAAATTTAGCATCACCCCCTGAAATTTTTTCTAAAAGTTTTTCAATGTTTTCTTTAGTTGCTGTTAAGTCTTCATTTAATTTTGCATATCTGATTCTTTTGTATGGGTTAAATACAACAACTGAAGGATACTTTTTGAATTCAAGGAGTGATCGGAAATGTGTTTCCATAGCAATATCGATCCACATG
>NC_033656.1:90017-92796 GCF_001601855.1 Plasmodium reichenowi | reverse complement strand
TATATATATTAGTATTAATTTATATATACATATAACAATGATGCATAAAAATGAGAATACATAATGTCTCATATGTGATATACAATAAGTAAGGTTAAATTAAATACATAAATAATATTATTATATGAGTGTCTCTATATGTAATATTATATAATAACTTCGCCCATGAATACACATACATATATATATATATATATATTTATTTATTTATTTATTTATTTATTTATTTTCATTTTCATTTTTGTTACCGTCCGTCTATGTGTGGTTTGAATTTTTCCTTTAAGGAGAGTAACATGTCTATTTCACTTTTTTCTAACTTTTCTCCTTCTTTTAAATAAATTAAACACAATCCCTTGTCAGCTTTTTTAAAACATATATCTCCATGGGATAATTTTGTAAATTTTGGAATTAGTTCAAATTTCCATGGTTTTTCGTTAGTTTTATCTGGAGATATATCGAAACCACCTCCTAGGACAAATGTTTCAGAGTATACATTAAGCCAGTCAAATATGTTAATATAATTTTGTTTTCCTTTATATGTATCAACAACTTTATTTTTTTTGAGTAATAATATGGTTGGTAGGTTTTTTACATTATATTTAGTAACTAATTCTTCATTTTCATTATTAATATATGCAAACATTAATTTTTTATTAAAACTATTACTTAGTGCATTAAGTACATAGTTGGGTTTTTTTTTATTACTAAATATAAGTACTTTTGGCATATTTTCATGTTTTGATAAGAATACATTAAATGATTGTGTATCTTTAATAATATCAATTTTTGAAGGAATTAAATATGTATATTTTTTAATATTACTTTCTGTTATTTCATCCTTAAATACAAATTTTGGCATTGGATTTATAGGATAGATTAAGAAGTGATGTGTATTACTGGTCTTATAATCTGGTACATATAATGATAATTCATTCTCACATAACGTTGAATTTTCATCACAATCGACAACACATAATGTTAATATTCCTTTAAATTTCGATGCTACATCATTATAATTTTTTATTATATTTTTTATATTCTTGTTAGACTTTTTAAAAAATAAAACTGCAAACACTTTTTCATTCCTAAACTTATTTACTACTGTATTAAAGTTGGAATTATTTACAATTTGAAGATCATGTTTTATGGTTTCTAGTAAGGACGAAGTATTGTAAGCTTTACAAAAAAGCAACAAAATAAAAAAGGATATCACGCATGAAAAGATATTTGTTTTCATTTTTTTTTTTTTTTTTTTTTTTTTTCTCTTTAGTGGTATAAAAATGTAATATTAAACATATAAAATAAATTAATGAAAAATAAGAATATATATATGTATATATATATATATATATATATATATATTTATGTGAACATAAAAATATTTTTATATAATTTTATTCTTTTTCTTGGAAAAACAATATTATTATTATTTCCACTTTTTTTTTTGTTATATAAATAATACTATCTGAATTATAAAAAAAAATGTATCGATTTTTAAAAAGTATATATTTTATATATATATATTATATATATATATGTATATATTATGCAAATATTATTCTTTCTAATATATATTTTTAAGTTTCAATATCAAATATGGAAATCATGTGATCTCTTTTTTTTTCGATTGGGTATTTTTTGTTTCTTTGATTAATTTTATATTTTCAAGAACAAGCAAAAAAAAAAAAAAATAAATAAAAATAAAAAAAAAAAATAAAAATATTAAAAAACGAAAAAGAAATTATATTATTGTATACATACAATAATTTTTAAGATGTAAAAATAAATATATAACGAATATTTTATAATATAATATTATAATGAAATATAATATAATATAATATAATAATTTTTAAATATTATATAAAAAAAAATATTTAAGTATATATAAAATATAATATATTATAATATATTAATAAAATAAAGGAAATAAAATTAAACGTGAAATAGAGGAAGAGAGTTTCAAAAGTCAAAACATTAATAAGCATACATATTATTTTTATATGAATATATATAATATGTATAACATATATATATATAATATATATATATATATATATATTTAATATATATTTTTTTAAATATGAATAGTTTATGGACATAAAAGTAAAGACGCTTATATTTTGGATATATTATGATTATTTTATTATTATTATTATTTTTTTTTATTTGTACAAATATAATAAAATATATAACGTATAAATATTTATTTAATTTGAGAAATTCATATATTAGTATTACTGAATATAAAAATATAATATAATATATATGTATATATATATATATATATATATATATATATATATATATATATAATATTATATTTATTTTATTATAATAATAAAAATATTATATGTAATAATTAGATCTAATAATTATTATATAGTCAAAAGATTCTTATTCTTATATGCAATATTATATATATATATATATATATATATATATATATTTTTTTTTGTCAAATCGGAATATATATATATAAATATATCATTATATATATTATATTAGTTTACACATATAAATTTGTAGTAGTATTATTATTATAATATATATAATATACATTTTCGTGGGACGGTATTTTACGGATAATATTTTTACTTTATGAAATAAAATAAAGCAAATTTGATATTATATATATATATATATATATATAATTAAATTATCTAATTATATAGGTATTTTATTTTACAATCAAAAAAAAAAAAAAAATAGGAAAAGATTTTATTTAAAAATAAAATGTATATATGAGGAAATGATAATTATGTGAAGTTATTTCCTT
>NC_033656.1:78190-89917 GCF_001601855.1 Plasmodium reichenowi | reverse complement strand
ATATATATATATATTTTTTTTTTTTTCTTTTCAGCATATATGACTGGAAAAAGGCCCTGAAAAGAGTCGAGGAGGGAAGGAATTGTTGCGAAAACTTAAGCAGGATTTTTTCAGAAATGATAAGAATTGAAAAAGATTATGAAAATAATTTAAGGAATTTATGTAGTATGTTTCAAATATTTGATAATGAATCATCAGGTATAAATAATGGTATTATTAGTTTAAGAAAAAATATTGAAAGGAGATGTGAACAAATAAAAGAGTTTATAAATTATATGGAATGTGAAATATTAAATAATACATTAAATAGTACTTTAATAAATCATAAGAATGTTTTTGATCAGATTAAAGTTGATGGGATAGAAAATGATAGAATTGTTGAAAGGACAAGAAAAGAGAGTCTTAAAAATATTGAGAATTGTGTTTATGCTTATGAGAATTTAATAGATTGTATTAATATTTTTCATAATAGTAGATATTTTCATCCTTTAAAAAGAATAGAATTATCTACTAGTTGTATTAATAAATATTTATTTGCAAAAAAAAAAGAATATGAATATAAAAATACAATTAATAATATAAATTCTGTAGAATTAAAAAAAGAAAAAAGATTAAAAAGTATATTATACTCCTTAGAATCAATGGACCATAAAAGAATATCATGTCTTAAAGATAATATTATGAAATATTTAATATTCTTTACATCCTATATAAGAAATATACAATATGATATAAATTCTTGTATTGATGTTTTTAAAGATATCAATGCATATAAAGAAATTGAAGAATATTGTACATGGCATTCTAATATTAATCGAAAAAAAGAAAATGAAGATCTAATTTTTTATAATAATATTGTTTCTTGGCCTATGCTAATCGATTATTTTAATGAGTTATATAATATTAATAAAAAGCACCTTGATCAGAATATTACTTTAAATGATGAAATGCAAGTTGATTATACTAACCATAATAAGAAGGGATACGCCAATTTTATATCGACCTTTTTTAATGTTAACATGTATAAGAATCTGATACAAAGCAATAATATTAAAAACAATCGCAATTTTAATAATATATATACGAATATATTTAACGAGATTGTTTTTTTCAACAAAAAGGAGAATGAAAAGGAAGATGATGAGGTCGAAGAGGAAGAAGAAAATGAAGAAAATGAAGATGGAGAAAATGAAGATGGAGAAAATGAAGATGACGAAGAAGATGATGACGACGAAGAAGAAGATGACGAACAAGATGATGATGACAATATTGTAGATGATTATGTTGATGATGACAATATTGTAGATGATTATGTTGAAGATGACAAGTTTGTAGATGATGGTAATGAAGAGGGAAACCATAAGATAGAGGAAAGAAAAAATATTGTCAATTTGAATGAAGGTGACTATAAGAAAGAAAAGGATAAAAATGTAATTGATACCTCAAGTAGGGTAGATTTTTTTGAAAATGATGATAATGTGTGTTTAAAGGATGAAGATAATAAAAGAAAGGGGGAAGGAAATGATTTCGTTTATAGTAAGGATAAAGAGTTGGGTGTTGACAATTTTGATAAGGATCATTTGAAGAATGAAGAGCATTTTATGAAAAAGCAAGATATGAAATGTGATAAGCAAAATAAAATCAAAAATAACGACAACAACAAAAATGACAACAACAACAAAAATGATAACAACAACAAAAATGATAACAACAACAAAAATGATAATAACAACAAAAATGACAACAACAACAAAAATGACAACAACAACAAAAATGACAACAACAAAAATGACAACAACAAAAATGACAACAACAATAATAATGACAAGTCTTTTATTCCAAGTGAAAAAAGCGAAAGCGATATAGAATCAGATTATAGTTATAAATATATAAAGAATATTTATGAAAAATTTAAAAGTGTTAATGAAAGCAATGGTGATGTGAATGGTTGTTCAATTGTTTCACCTAATATAAATAATAATGTGAAAAGAATGAAAATATTTTTTCGTTATTATATTAAAAATTTATTTCTTGGAAATTTTGATAAAATATTAGATTTTCATATAACTAGCCATTTTAATATTTATAGAAATCGATTTTTATTTTGTGAGTGTTTAATTGATTTTATTAAAAAGAAGCGAGTTTTTTTTGTTAATGTTAAAAGTATAGTTATATTTGCAAAAATTATTTTAATATTATTAGATTATTGTAGTTTGCATTTAGATTATTGGTCTTGTATTTATATTTTGGTTGCTTCTGAAAATTTTTTTTGTGAATTAGAAGTAGATGACATAAATACCTTGTTGTCTAAATATCCTTTTAATGAAAAAGTAAAAGAGAATAGCAAAAACAAAAAAAAACAAAAAAAAATATTATTAAATAATAATATCATCTACAATGTCAATGGGAAAATAAATAAAAATATAAATATTAATATAATGAATGAAAAGAATTCTCTAAGAAAGGACATTGATATGTCTGATGAGTCTAAGAAGAAAAACCAAAAAAAAAAAGATACATTTTCTTCATCATCTTTTTTAATATGTGATTCGAGTGAAAATGTAAAAAACAGCCAAATGGATCCTCAGATAGATATAGAGAATTTAGAAGATGATAATAAGTATGTTTCTAGAGATAATAATAAAAGTATAGTAAATATATATGAATGTAATAAAAATGGATCTAAAGAATTAAATGATAGGGTTAGTGTATGTGATAATAACCATATGGAAATAAATGAAGAAATAGAAACTTATCATAACAAACTAAACGATAAACAGAATGAAGAAAAGATGGATGTAACAAATTATAGTATCCAACTGAATAATAATAATAATAATAATGATAATAATAATGATAATAATAATGATAATAATAATGATAATAATAATGATAATAATAATGATAATTGTAATAGTAATATTTTTATTGAAAAGAACGAAAATCTGTGTAGTAAGAAAAAAAAAATTTTCCTAGGTAAATTTTTATATACACACACTATATGGAATAATATAAAATTTTGGGAAGTTAGTATCTTAATTATTATATCAGAAATAATACAAGAAATGGTTTTATTAGAAAAACTAAGATATGAAAATAAAGAATTGCTAATTAAAAACTATTTTTTCTTTTTTAAATATTTCAATTTTT
Organism: Plasmodium reichenowi; assembly: GCF_001601855.1. NCBI lineage: Eukaryota > Apicomplexa > Aconoidasida > Haemosporida > Plasmodiidae > Plasmodium > Plasmodium reichenowi. Next base: position 86,767 of record NC_033656.1, on the reverse strand, counting down.
ATAATAGTATGATCAATTTCGGTTTATCAATATGTCAAATTGAATTATTATTAAATAAAATTTTTCATTCATTCAATTTAAAGAATGATCCAGTATCTAGGAAATTTTTTTTCCAAGTTATAGATATAGCTACAAATAAAAATATTACTTTGAATTATATTAAAATGGATAATAAGAATATAAATAATGAATATAAAAAGTATTATCTACAATATTATAACAATTTCTTAAATGATGATAATAATAAGAATAATATAAAGAAGAAATAGAATAAGTAATGTTCATTAAAAGATTGTATAAATAAAACTTTATATAAGTAAATATTTTATTGTTTCTTGATTTTTTTTTTTATTTTAATTTTTTTACGTTTCTACATATAAATATAAATATAAATATACATATATATATATATATATATAATAATATTGTTTTTATATCATATGGTGTATAAAAATATTATTATTTTTTTTATTCTTTTTATTTTTAATATGGACAACAAATAAATAAAAAATGATCATGAATAAATTCAAGTTGTTTATTATTTTATTTTTCAACCTTGTTCTTTTTTGTTAACACATATATATATATATATATAATTAATATATGTATGTATTTTTTATTTTTTATTTTTTATTTATTTATTTATTTATTTATTATTTTTTTTTTTTAACATTTCATTTTTAAATTGAATGAAAAGCTGAAATTCATAAAATTCAAAAAAGTAACCTATGATAAAATATATCTTAAAAATTATGGATACACACATATATATATATATATATATATATATATATGTTGTGTATATATTTTTTATTTAATTTATTTTTTGTTATATCAGGTAATTTAATGTGTTTACAAAAATATTATAATGCTTACGGTTGAACTTAATATTACCTACATATATATTCCTTTTAATATTATTTTAATTATTTGTAAAAATAACACACTTGTATATATTTTTAATCATATAGGAAATAAAAAAAAAAAAAAAAGAAAAATTATAAAAGTAGCATGGATTAAGACAAAATTAAAGAGTATCAACATTTGTTTAATATTAGCCACTATATATATTGTAAATATATACATAATGATTTATTATATTCATACGTTTTAATAAAATATATACAACTATCTATTATATATATATATATATATATATAAAACATACATGTATTAACATATTTTAATTCAATACAAATATTTATATTAAATGTAAAACATTTCTTTTTTATTTGAAATATATTAATAATATTAAAAAAAAAAAAAAAAAAAAATTATTATATTTATTATGACATATACAAATTAATATTTAAAATTTCACTTATAAAATTAGCATAATTTTTTATACACAAATAAAGAGGATAAATATTATTATATATAAAGAGAAAAATATAAATAATAATTATATTAAAAATAATATGGGATGGATATTTTTATATTTAATGTTATTTTTTATGATAATAATATTATTATATATATATATATATATATATATATATATATACATATATGTATTTTATCAATATTTTTAACATAATAAATTATTAATACTAATTTGTATTATAAATTTTTTACTATATTATAAACATGCAAAACTATATATTATTATTATTTTTTTTTTTTTACAAATAATTAAAAGATATATATAAATATATTATATATTATATATATTAAATAAATTATGTATACAACGGATTTGAATGAAAAGGTTTATTTTTAATATAATATAAAATTTATTATAATATTTTAATTTTTTCCCTTTTTTTTTTTTTTTTTTTTTTTTTTTTTTTGTTACGCCTTAAGATAATAGGGGAAATATTATACATAAAAAAAGTTATGTATATATATATATATATATATATATATATATATATATATGTACGCTTCTCTATTTATAGGGTAAAATAATATTTTTATTAAATACGTACTTTTTTTATATATATAATAAATAAATAAATATATACATTTATACAAATTATATTTTATTATGTAATAGCTTATGATGAATTTTTAATAACAATAATTTATATTTTGTTGATATTTTATATTATTATATAATATATATTAATATATTATTATATATATATATATATATATATATTATTTATTTATTTATATATTTTTGAACATACAATAATAAAATACATATATATAATATATTGCATATATATATATAATAATTATATAATAAATATTATATATATATTATATATATTTATAAGTATATTTAAAATGTTTTTTCAAGAATTAATAAATAGGGGACACAAAATAATATTTATATATAATATATAATATGATATAATGTAATTATAATAAAGTTCAAAAAATAATAATTATATATTATTCATATATTATATATATATTATGATATATATAATGTATAATATATGTAATTTATTATATAATATATATATATATATAATATATATAATATAATTATATATCAATATTTTATAATGTATGTTTTATTAATATATATATTATATATATTAATGAAAAGTATCTTAAATTTTATATACATTTTTTTTTTTTTTTTTTTTTTTTTTTTAATAATATCAGTAACTTAAAAGAAACAAAAAAAATTATTATTATTATTAAAACAGTAAAAAAGGTATTTTAATATATATATATATATGATATATATTAATATTTATAATTATTTATATATATATATATATATTAAATATATTATATTATTTTTATATAGAAGGAAACGGGAAATTTTTAATTATTTTTGAAAATAAAAAAAAAATAATAAAATTTAAAATTATAAAAGTATTTATTATATGTAATAAAATAAATAAAAAAGAAAATTAGAAGGATATAACATATAAATATAAAATTAAATGAATGTAATATATATATATATATATAATAATAATAATAATGAGATAAATTAAAAGTATAATAAAAAAAATATATAATATATTCATATAATTACAAGAAATATAAATTATTTATACTTTTGTGTACACCATATATTATTTTACATGTGTTGCAAATTATATAAAAGTTGTATAAAATTAAATGTGTTTTTGTTATATATAATATTTAATCCATATCATTAATTTATTATAAATATTTTATGTCAATGATTTGTTTTTCTTTTTTTTTTTAAATATTTGCTTAACATAAATATAATAATAAATATAAAAGTTAAGAGAAAAGAGTTATCTGTATTTAAATGATTAATAAGACATATATATTTTTATGTATTATAATATAAAGAAAAAAAACGACAAGTGCATAGTGATATAATATATATATATGTATATATATATATGTATATATGTGTTGTCGTTTTTTTTCTTTTTTTTTTTTTTTTTTTTTTTTTTTTTTTTCTTTTTTCTTTTCTTTTCTTATTTCATTGAAATATTATATCAAGCGTGTTATGCAAATATAATGTAATTAATTTTTTTTTTGACGTACAAGAAAAAACAAAAAAAATATAATATATATGAAATAATATATTTGTTCATATTTTTTTTTTTTTTACCAGTTCTGTGAAAATATTTTTATATATATATTTTTTATTTTTTATTGTTAATAATATTTTAGTATAAGTAAATATATATCAATATAAAAAAAAAATATAATATTATATAATAAAGCAGAGATATCGTAATATACATTTGTATGATTTAATACTTAAAGGAATTCTTCTGCTTGTGGTTACGTAAATTATTTTTAAAATAATAAAATAGAAAGATAAATTAATAAACTGAAAGAGAGAGAGAGAGAGAGAGAGGGTGTAAAAGGAATATATAACAAGAAAGAAATAATCATTAAATAAATATACAAGAATTTCAAAATGTTTAGAAATGTTCGAGACTATTTCAAAAGTAGTAATGATGTAAACGAGGAAGAGAAAAACGACGTGGGAAGTGTTAATATGGATGAGAATACTGAGAATTATGATAAAGAATCTAATGATTTTATTCAGAGAGATTTTAATAATGGTATAAATAATGAAGATAAGGATTATGAGGAATTAGATTTAAAAAAGTTAAATGTTAGTTCTAATGATATTACAAAAGAAGGTAATAATATGAATGAGAATATGATTAATAGAAAATTGAGTTCAAGTGTAGAAGAAGGTAATGATAATAATCATGATAAGAATGTTCATAGGAATATTGGTAATGATACACATGTTTCCTATGATGATAAGAGAAAAACTTATTTGGATAATAATGAAGAGAATTCTGAACAAATGAATGATAATGTGAAGAAAAGGAAATTAAATGAAATATCATATGATAATAATGAAGAAGATGAATTTAGGAATAAAAAGGATGATTCTATGGAAATGAATGATAAAGAAAAGGGTTCAACTAATATGAGTACTATTAATGATAATAATAATAATGATTATAATAATAATGATGATAATAATAATAATGATGATAATAATAATAATGATGATAATAATAATAATGATGATAATAACAATAATGATGATAATAATAATGATGATAATAATAATAATAATAGTGAAGAGAAACCGAATTATTTACAAGAAAAACTAGAACAATTACTTGCGCAAACCAAACGATATACAGAAAAATTAGCAGGACAAAGATTAAAAATGAATGCACAAATAAAAACTAGTAAAAAAGGACGCTGTTTATTAACAGAAAAAGAAGAAGATTTTATGCTACTTAAAGATGCAAATGAAGAGGATGAAGCTATAATTTTAAAACAGCCAATAAATATTAATGGTACGATGAAACCTTATCAATTAGAAGGTTTGAATTGGTTATATCAATTATATCGTTTTAAAATAAATGGTATATTGGCTGATGAAATGGGTTTAGGTAAAACATTACAAACGATTAGTTTATTATGTTATTTACGATTTAATAAGAATATAAAAAAGAAGAGTATTATAATATGTCCTAGATCGACTTTAGATAATTGGTATGAAGAAATAAAGAAATGGTGCACACCAATGAAAGCTTTTAAATATTATGGAAATAAAGATCAAAGAAAAGAATTAAATAGAAATTTATTACATTCAGATTTTGATGTATTATTAACAACGTATGAAATTGTTATAAAGGATAAGAGTGCATTATATGATATCGATTGGTTTTTCTTAGTTATTGATGAAGCACATCGAATTAAAAATGAAAAGAGTGTATTGAGTTCATCTGTACGTTTCTTGAGATCTGAAAATAGATTATTAATTACTGGTACCCCTTTACATAATAATTTAAAAGAATTATGGTCTCTTTTAAATTTTTTGATGCCTAAAATTTTTGATAACTCAGAAGAATTTGATAATTTATTTAATATATCAAAAATAAGTACGAATGATAATAAGCAGAGTGAAATAATAACACAATTACATACGATATTAAAACCATTTATGCTTCGAAGATTGAAAGTCGAAGTAGAGCAATCTTTACCACCTAAAAGAGAAATATATATATTTGTTGGTATGTCTAAATTACAAAAGAAATTATATTCGGATATATTAAGTAAAAACATTGATGTATTAAATGCTATGACAGGTAGTAAAAATCAAATGCTTAATATTTTAATGCAGTTAAGAAAATGTTGTAACCATCCATATTTATTTGATGGTATTGAAGAACCACCATATATTGAAGGTAATCATTTAATTGAGACATCTGGAAAAATGTCTTTATTAGATAAATTATTACCTAGATTAAAAAAAGAGAATTCGAGAGTATTACTTTTTTCACAAATGACAAGATTGTTAGATATTATTGATGATTATTGTAGATGGAAAAATTACCCATATTTAAGAATTGATGGATCAACACCAGGAGATGAAAGACAAGTACGTATTAATCAATTTAATGAACCTAATAGTAAATATTTTATTTTCTTATTATCTACTAGAGCTGGTGGTATTGGTATTAACTTAACGACTGCTGATATTGTTATTTTATTTGACTCGGATTATAATCCACAAATGGATATACAAGCAATGGATCGGGCTCATCGTATCGGTCAGAAAAAACGAGTTATTGTGTATCGATTTGTTACACAAAACTCAGTAGAAGAGAAAATTGTAGAAAGAGCAGCAAAGAAGTTAAAATTAGATTCTTTAATCATTCAGAAAGGGAAATTAAATTTAAATAGTGCAAAGGAAAATAATAAACAAGAATTACACGATATATTAAATTTTGGTGCACCTGAAGTTTATAAGACACAAGATATTTCATCAATATCTGATGAAGATATTGATATAATCTTAGCTGATGCAGAAAAAAGAACAATTGAAATTGAAAAGAAATTAAAAAATTTAGAAAATATTTTTGATTTAACTAATATATCATTAGATGGTGGTTTGAATATGTATAATGATTTAGAAAAGGAGGCTTCCGAGGAATCAACAGATGAAGAAGATTCATCAGGTTCAGGGGAGGAAGCTATTTTGGAAGGTTCTGGAAATGACATTGTTGAAGAAAATGGTGTGAAAAAAAAGAAGAAGAAAAAAAAGAATATTAATAAAATTAGGAGAACTATAAAGAAATTTTTAAAAAATAATAAGAAGAATATGACATTTTTAGATTTAGGAGAAAGAAAAAGTAAATGGAAAGTAATGAACACAGCATGTGGCAGAACAAATAAAAAAAAAATGGTACTTCATGGATGGAGAGCTGAAGCTAGAGGTGGGCATGATTTCCAATTTTTTAATGTAGAGAAATTAGATGAATTAGAAAAAATAGAAGATAAATGGAATAATTATATGATCAATCAAGAAAAAATCAATGTACTAATAGAAGCACAAAATGAAGAAAAGGATTATGAAAAAATTGTAACCTTTAATGAATTTTTAGATAAACATGCAAAAAATATATATCAGATAATTACTTTGATAAATCCAACTCTATTTGATGAGCACAAGGATACCAAAGAGGAAGAATTATCAAAAATGGGTACCCATTCGGATGTTAATTCGAATGATAAGGATTATAAAAGAAGTAGTTTTATGAGTACAGATTATAATATGAAAACTACCTACCTAAATAGCATCCACAGTAGTAATAATAATAATAATAATAATTATATTAATGATCATGTAGGAACAAGTATTAACAGTATTGATGATCAGCAATACTTCAAGAAGAAAATTTTGTCCCTTTTTGAATCAGGAAAAAAATTACAAATGATAAAATTTAAAGACAAAAATATAAAAAATTGTTATACCCAAGTAACAAATTTTATAAAGAAAAACTTCCCAGAAAAAATTAATAATAATGATAATAATAATAAAAGTACTACTTTGAAGAATAAAAAATTAAAGAAAGGAAAACAAACAAAAAATGTAAATGTAGAAAAGGATATAGCTAGTGTAGATATTGAAAAAATAAAATTGCAAAAACAAGAATTGATGAAACAGGGTTTTGCAAAGTGGAATAAAGCTGAATTTAATAAATTGATGAGTGGTTTAATAATATATGGTACTAATGAAGTTGAATATATATATGAAAAATATTTTAGTAATTCCAAAAAATCGATGGATGATATAAAAGCATATCTGACTGTATTCTTTAGAAAATACGACCAAATCAAGGGGGTAATACATAATAAATAAATAAATAAATAAATATATATATATATATATATGTATATGTGTCATGTATAAAACAATAACACTTAAATATATCAAAATATATATAACTCTATATGTTAATAAATTCATATATATATATATATATATATATATATATATTTTTTTTTTTTTTTTTTTTTTTTTTTTTGTTCAGGGTGTAAGGCTTTTTGATAAAATTAAAAGATCAGACCTACAGAAAAAAATTATAGAAGAAGAAAATGATATGATTACCGAATTTGTAATATTTAAAAGAAATAAAAATTTGTAAATAAATATGTATATTTATATATATATTTCATGTATCATATTTTATTTCATTTAATTTTTTAGGTTGAGAAACAGCTCTCAGAAGGAGTTGATAGTATAGAAAAATTACAACTACCATCAAACTTGAGGTATGATTTTATGGAAAAGAGAGAGGTTTTAAATATAACTGAAGAGGTCAAAACTGAAAATGAAGCAAATGTTTTAAGTAATGAGGAATTAGCTTATTATGATAGAGAAAATAAAATCTTGTTGTGGTTATTATATCAGCAAGGAGTAGTTCAAATTAAAAATATACACATTTTGGTATGTCACTTAAGTGTGTTTATATTATATTTATATTGAACATATTTTTATGATATTATTATATATATATATATATATATATATATATATATATATATGTATGTATGTATATAATTGTTTATATATTTGTCTATTTATTCATTTTTTAGGCCCCCTATTATTGGCCTGAGGCTTATAACTTTTTTAAGTATGCAATGACCCCATTCGAAAATGTTGAATATCGATGTAGGTTAATTGTTGATGCTATTGCAGAATTACACGCAAAGAAGGTATAAACAAAAAAAAAAAAAAAAAAAAAAAAAAAAAAAAAAAGTTATGTGATTTTGATAACCTATATATATATTTATACTCACATTTATGTATTTATATATTAAATTACATACTAATTTAACATATGTGATTAATTAATATATTAA
>NC_033656.1:72966-78180 GCF_001601855.1 Plasmodium reichenowi | reverse complement strand
AAAAAAAAGTTATGTGATTTTGATAACCTATATATATATATACTCACATGTATGTATTTAAATATTAAATTACATACTAATTTAACATATGTGATTTATTAATTTATTTATTTTTTTTTTTTATCCCTTTTGTTATAGGAAAACATTCCCTTAAATAATAAAGATAAAAGAAAAATTTGAAAAATATATTATTAAATTTTTTTTTTTTTTAAAACCCTAAATTATGAATGTGTTATGTATAAATATATATTTATATGTGATACCAAATATAAACTATAAATTTAATATATGTTCATGTTGAATAATATATATTTTTCTTTTCTATATTTTTAAATACAGTAATGTTATTTAAGATAATAAAGAAATATAAAATATATATATATATATATATATATATATATATATATATGCAGATGCATATGTGATATATTATTTTTTTTTAATTTATGATTATATTTCAGAAGACTCTATCCCTTAGGGATTTTTTTATATCATTTTATTGTTACATTTTTATTTATTTAAAAGTTTATTATATAAATTTTTCTTTCTTTTTCCTTTCTTTTCTTTTTTTTTTTTTTTTTTGTTCTAGATATTTATATTTATATTTATATTATATATTAAAATATTTTCCTTTTTTTCTGATAACTTTGTACCAAATTTTTTTACTTTTATTTTAGATTAATAATAAAGCACTAAAAAGAAATAAACTAATACATATATTTATATGTAATAATATATATAATTATTAACATTAAATAAATATAAACATAAAATTTTATTTTTTTATCATTGTTTTTTTTTTTTTTTTTGGTAATGACAATATTAAAAAATAATTTTTTTTTTTTTTTTTTCTTATTAAAATGTCATTATACATATATATATATATATATATATATATATAAGTAAAAAATAATATTATTTAAAAGTACTAACAAAAGAATATTATATATATTATAAATAGGGTCATTATTTTAATATATAATAAAATTATTATATATATATTATATATATATAAATTTTTTTATTTTAATTCCTTTAAAAAATATGGGCTTATTTTATTAAATTTTTTTTTTTTTTTTCTTTAAAATTTTATATATTTAAAATATTAATATATAATAATATTATATAATTAACCATATATTTGTATATATATTATAAACCCTTTTTTTTTTTTTTTTTTTTTTTCTTCTTTCTTTTATATAAATAATATAATATTATTAATATATATATATATTTTTATTTTTATTTTTTCTTCATCTATATATAATTATATTTATTTGTATTTAAATAATAACAAAAAAGAATTAAGATTGTTTTTTTATAATTTTTATTTTTTTTGTTTGAATTTTTTGTTTAAGAGGAAATGTTTAAAAAATATGTCATATTCTAATAAAAAGAAAGAATATAAAAAATTTAGTAATAAAAATGTTATGAGTTTTGAATTTAATTCTGACATTCAAAATGATATTGGGGTTATTAAATCTTATACCTCAAGGATTTCTAGAATTGTAAGAAAGATCTGAAGAAATTGTATTAAAAGGATATAAAAAGAATTTACATTTATATGTAAATAATATATATTATATATCTGAATGAGTAATTATGTTATTTTTAATATTATATTATATTATTTTTTTTTTTTTTTTTTTTTTTTTTTTTTTAGAATGATGATGAACCGTACTCCATTGAAAGTTCAGAAAAAGTGTAAGTAGAAAAATTAAAGAGAAAAAATGTTTTTAATATATATATGTATATATATATTTATTCATTTAATATATTTTTTATTACAATATATAAAATGTATATAATGGTGGTGACTGGTTTGTCCCTCCAAACCGTTTATAATATCAAAAGAAGTAAAAGATTATTAAATTATATATGTTTAAGATAAAAATTAAAGAAATAATAATAATAATTTTAATATATATATATATATATATATATATCTTCGTAATATATTAAAATTATTTTATTTTATTTTGTTTTATTTTTTTAGACAAGAGATAGTTCAGGAGGGTAAATTAAAAATACAAGAAATACAAAAAAAGTTGAAGAATTATAGAAATATTACTGAAAATGTACCTCAACATGAGAAGGTAATAAATAAAATAAATATATATGGGTTAAATGGGTATATACATTTGTATATATAAATAAATAAATATATATATATATATATAATATACATTTTGTAGGTACGAGTGAAATTGATGTTACAAAGGTTATCTAATTCCTATTTAGAAGCTGTGAATAATTTTCAAAAGGCTTCAAAGAATTATATTAATAAAACCATAATGAATGATTTGTCAACTAAAAATTATAATGTAGAAGAGAATATGGAATATGATTCTTTAAATAATTTTTCTCGTAAGAGCAATTCTAATTATGATACCAATATAGATAAATATAATGTGAATATATATGATTATAATTTTTATGAAAATAATTATGAAACGTCTTATAGTAAATATAATAATAGTACGGAATTCCAGAGTGTTGATAGTACTGTAGAAGAAAAAACAAATAAAAAGAAAAAAAAATATAAAAACAATATATTTACTGGAGATAAGAAAAATGAAGTACATGAATATCTTTTAGAAAATAATAATTATGAGCAGGAAAATAATAATTATGGTCAAGAGAAACAATTTGTTTCTATAAATACTGTGGATATAGAAAATGAAATATTAACTCAGAAAAATAAAGAAATTAAAAAATTACATAAAGATATAATAAATATACAAGAATTATATAAAGAATTATTTGAACAAATAAATATTCAAGGAGAAAATATTGATAACATCGATTCACAAATGGTTAATACACATGATAATATAATGATGTCTGGACGTGAAATCGAAATAGCACGAAATAGATATTTTAGTAGTTTGAGATGCACTATATATCTCTTATTTCTAATTTTAATTTTAGTCATCATTATTTTGGTAGTATTTAGAATTATATAAACATAAAATATATATATATATATATATATATATATATATATATTTGTATATGTTTTTATTTATTATTTCCTTTATTTTGGAGCCCCTATTTATATACTTTGTGTTCATATGTATAGTTTAATTTTTTTATGTAATACATATGAATATGTAAAACGTTATACACCACCATTTGGTATAATATATATATATATATATTTTAAAAAATGTGTCATTTATTTTTTTAATATATATTTTTTTTTATATAGATATACAAGCTCACTGAGCAATCCGTATTTTTGTATATTTATATGTTATGATTTGCTTCCCTTCCCTTTTTTTTTTTTCTTTTTTTTTTTTTATGTATATATACTTATGTTTATATGTTAACCGATATTAAATATTTTGATATATTAATTATTTTATTTTATATTTTTGGAAATATCATAGATTTTATAATATTTTATTAAATAACAATATAAAGTAAAAAAAAAAAAAAAAAAAGGAGATATATGTTTTAGGGGTTTATAAATATATAATTAAAAAATTTCATTGGTATTGTTCATAATTTTTTTATATAATTTTAACTGGGCAAAAAATATGGATGGATTTAATTAATAAAAATATGTGATACATTTATACATACACATATATATATATATATATATATATATATATATATATATATATATATATGTATGGTTTTTTTTTTTTTTTTTTTTTCTTCCTTTTTCTTGGATGTTCTTTTCATTTTAATATTAATATATGTTTTTAAAGTTTCCAAATATTACATCAACAATATGTTTAAATTAATATCTTAATACATTAGTTTTTATTATTTATCATTTTTAATAATATAATTAATATAATAATTCACTTTTTTAATAAAATTGGAGAACTTATGTAACGGTTTAAAAGATTTGTTCATTTAAGATTTTTCGATCGTTCAATATAAAAAAATAAGCATAGATAATTTACTTTTTCGAATTGTTTATTATATAATGTATTTAATTTGTATATGTTAGAAGATATAAAAATTATCTCACAAAAGAAAAAAAAAAAAAATATATAAATATATATATAATAAAGTAGTTATATTGTTATAATGACATATCAGTTTTTATAATATTTAATAAAAATGAACTTGAAAAGGTGAATAATTTTTTTTGTATAAACCTTAAGCTAGGGTACTTATATATATAATATATATATATTAAAAAAATATATATATATATTTAATATATATATATATATATAATATATTAATAATAGGAACCATATACAGTTTCAAATATATATATAATATATATATATATATATTTATATTTATATTAAAATATATAATATTGTACATATTTTTATTTAGGAGAACATATATATTAAAAACGTAAGTACCCTGAATTAAAAAAAAAAAAAAAAATTAATATAAATAAATTATAAAAAAATAAAAATTTGATTGAAAAAAAATTCATATGATATAATGTTGTATTATTATATATATATATATATATTATGTCATATAAATATGTTTGTTTAATATAAATTTGTTCTTTTCTATTTTTTTATAATTTTTTCCTTATAAATATGTATATGTAAGTTTATTTTAGTTATGTATTTTATTTTATTTTATTTTATTTCTCCTTAAAAAAATTACATTTTTAAGGGTTATAAAATATTATTTTATATTCTTGAATTTTATAATTTTATATATATTTATATAATTTTTTTTATGTTGAAAAGATATATCCATATTTGTGGTAAGAAAAAAAAGAAAAAATAATGCCTACCATATCAGTGTATGAAGATGATTTATTCGAAAAGCTGGGAGAGGAAATTATAGAAGAGAAATTATTGGATGTTTGTTTTGATTTTGGTCTTGAGGTTGATGATATTGAATATAAGAATGATAAGAAAATATATAAAATCGAAGTTCCAGCTAATAGATATGATCTAATATGTGTAGAAGGATTATGTCGTGCTTTAAAAAATTTCATGTGTAAATTTGATGATATAAAATATGATATATCAATGAATAATTATGATATATGTATAAAAGGAAATCAATATATTAAAGTGGATGGATCTGTTGATGATAGAAGAGGTTATGTTGTTTGTTGTGTTTTAAAGAATATGAATATAAATGATAGTGTATATAATAATATTATAGAAATACAAGAAAAGTTACATCATAATTTAGGAAAAAAGAGAAGTGTATTAGCTATAGGTATTCATGATTATGATAAAATTAAATTCCCTTTAAAATATAAATTTG
>NC_033656.1:57966-67966 GCF_001601855.1 Plasmodium reichenowi | reverse complement strand
TGCTGACAATATTAAATTTCTTAATTGAACACAATTTAAAGGTATGACATTGCAAAATGAGAAATTATATACACATAAGAATTCTGGGAAATCATGTAATAAGATTAATAATGTTCTTAATGTTCCTCTATATAATATTTTTATTGAATCAGTTAAATAATTATTTTTTAAAAAAATATATAAAAATTCTAATAGATATATTAATAATTTATTATATATATACCATCCTTTAGAGCTTTTCAATATTTCTGGTAAAAATAATTTATGGCTAATTAATTCTAACCATGCAAAAACAAATGCTGGTACACGTATTGGATTTAAAATACATAAGTAATATCCAAAAGCTAATATAAATTTATTATATATGTCTTCGAATGATTTTTCATATTTATTTATTTCAATTAATATAGATAAAAATAATCTATAATATGGTCTTTGATTAAAATTACTTTTATTCTTTCTAGATTCATATACTATAATTCTACAAAATATATTCATAACTTTTTGGAATAATACAAAAGGAGATATTTGTTGTATATCAATTAATTTCATCATGCAAATAATCATTTTCGCTAATGCGTCAATAGTAGTTGTATCAAGAGTATCGTTTAATAAAATATTTCTTTCTAGCTCTGAAAGACTTTTATCATTACTATTGTAAGTATAATAGGTACTTTTATTTATATTATCCTTATTAAGATTATTATTATTATTATTAAATTGATTTTTAATATTGACATGGCTAGCTAAATTAGAATTCTCATTATCATTAATATTAGTATTAACATTGCAGATTTTATTTGGTATATCACTTTGTGAATAGTTGTTAGTTTGTATATTATGATCATCATTATTTTTATCACATTTTTTGCTATTATTATTATTATTATTATCATCATTATTATTATTATCATCATCATTATTATTATTATCATCATCATTATTATTATTATCATCATCATCATTATTGTTATTATCATCATCATTATTGTTATTATCATTTTTTATTTTATTTTGTTCCATCTTCTCATATACTCCTATTATCACATCTTCATATTTTATATCACCCATGTTGAAATTTTCAGATTTGTACAAATCTTCGATTTTTTTGTCCGCATTGATTTGATAATTATCATTTAATTTATTATCTTGGTTTACTTCATTCATAATATTTGATTGCATTTTATTTTGTATGTCATCTATATTAATTCCTATGGATTGGTTTATGGCTGAAGTTAGATTTTTTAATATTTCCTCCTTTTTGTAATTAAAACCTTTAGTAGTATTTTCATTATTTCCTACACAATCAGTATATTCTTCTTCATCTGAAATATTTTCACTTTTATTTGATATATTAGAATAAAATGTTAAATTACATGAAGAAATATCTGAATAAGTATCATCAAGATATGGTTCTTCGTTATTTTCAATATATATATCTTTATTTTTATTAAATTCATTATTTGTATCATTATTATTTTCTTGATTGTTTTCTGTTTTTTCTATACAACTTTCATTTTTATTATTATTATTATTTATATCATGATTATTTTTTTTATCTTTTTTTTTTTTCTTATCTTTTTTCTTTTCACTTGTGTTATTTCCATCTTCTGTGTCTTTTTTTTCTTGTTCGCTTTTTAAGGAATTTACATCAACTTCATCTGTTTTATTACTTTTACCTTTTTTTGTACTATTATTGTTTTTATTACAGTCATTATTTATAGTATTATCTTTATTATCCGAAATTTCTGCCGTAGCACTACCATTATTGTTATTCATAAATTCAGTTGTTTGCTCACCTTGTAAATTATTATTATTATTGTTCATGTCATCAAGTGATAGGTTTATATTATTCTTTTCCTTTATATCCACATTTGCGCTACCACACTCGGTACCATGTTCCTTTTGTTCTTCGTATATATTTAATACTGTACATGCTCCCTCCACAGCTTTATATATACATACAGTAAAAAAGTTATCAATGTTACTATCTATTTTTAATAATCCTTGATTTGATATACTTTGAAAAAATTTCATGTAGCTTTCATTAGGATTATCTATATTATTTAAACTGGTTAATTTAACCCATTGATTAAATGCAAAACTAATAATTTCTTCATGTTCATTTGTAACTTGTTGTGGTCTAGGTACTACTCTTAAACCTCCTACTCCTTTATCTTTAAAAATTTTACTTTTCTTTTTTATTTGTATAATATTCCAATTTGTATTTAAACAGAAATCAATTATTTGTGTTAACGTCGTTAAATGTTTGGGGTTCATTAAAATTTTTAAATATTTCTTTTTATATTGAACATATTTATTTTGATTATCTCGTTTAATGTCATTATTGGAATATTGAAATTGAACGTGATTCTTGTCATTTTTATTTATAAGTGATTCTTTTATTAATTTATTATTTTTTTCTTCATTTATTTTGTCTTTCTTTTCTTCATTTATTTTTTCTTTTTTTTCTTCATCTATTTTTTCTTTTTTTTCTTCATTTATTGTTTCTTTTTTTTCTTCATTTATTGTTTCTTTTTTTTCTTCATCCATTTTTTCTTTAGTTTCTTCATCCATTTTTTCTTTACACTCTTCATTTAGTTTTTTATTTTTTTTTTCCTTTTTTTTGGTATTTTTCTTTTTGATTCCTGAATTGTTAATAAGTTCATTACTTTCTTGAGAAGCAATATCACAAGGTTGATCTTTGTTTGTATTTATTAAACTTTCAGTACATTCCCTTTTAAGGTTTTCTGAATAATTATCTACTGATTTTTTTATATCTATCTCTTCTTTTTTATTTTTATTTATGCTTTCATTTATGATAGTTTCTTGATTTTGTTTATTTTCGATATTATTTGTATTTTCATTATTTTGTACTAATATTTTTGCTTTTTTTTGTTTTTCTTTTTTCTTTTTTTTAGTCTCAACTTTTTCTTCATTTATTTGTTTTAATTCTTCGTTATTATCTTTATCATTTTTATTCTCATCATATTTTATATCATTCTTATATGTGTCATCTTTATTTACATCATCTCCATTTACTTTTGTTTGATCATCTTTTTTTTTATTATTTTGGTTTTCTTCCTCATTTATTTTTTCATTATTTTTGATTTCTTCGCCTTTACTTTTTATTATTTGTTCGATGTTTTGTTCTTTTTGTTCTTTTTGTTCTTTTTGTTCTTCTTGTTCTATTTGTTCTTCTTGTTCTTCTTGTTCTTCTTGTTCTTCTTGTTCATCTTGTTCTTTTTCTTTTTCATCTTCCTCCTGTTCCTTATTAAAATATTCTACGCAGAATTGCATTACATCTGAAAAATAGACAGTTTCATTATTTTCTTTAATCTTTTGAGCTTCGATATTTAACTTATCGATTGCTTCTTTTATATTTACATTTCCCCAGCCGTGTACATAAATCGTTTTATTCTGAAGTGCGTTTTTTTTTTTTTTGCCTTCTGTTTTAAATTTGTTTATTAAAGAGAATATATTTTGAAAATCATTATATCTATATATATGAAAATCTATTAAAATATTTTTCAAAAGTAATATAACAAATTCTATTAGGTTAGTATTATTTTCTTTATTATTAATGAGTTCTTTCTCTAAATATTTTTTATATTTTTCTATATTAATTAAATTGTATCTTATTAAGCCTGCAGTAACATTTACATTATATTTATACATATTCATATATTGGTCTTGATCATTTGGACAGTTTTGTGTATCTATATCTTTATTTTTATTTTCTAAATTAATATTATCATTATATAGTTCTCCTTTTACATTTATATGAGACATTTGATTGTTTGTATTATTTCCATTATTATTATTATTTTTTGATACATTCTCGTATTTGTTCTTGTTGAACATTATAATGTTCGTTATATGATCCTTCAATAAAGGACATTTATATTTTAATTTTTCTAATATACATAAAAATACTTCTAAGTATATACCCGTAACATGAATGGATTTAATACTTACTTGTGTTTGCTGGCTTGGTAATGTTATTTCTAAAAGAAAGGTATATATTTTATTTGTATATGAAATTATAGTTTCATATTTATTTTTTGTTAAAGCAGCTATTTCTGGTATGGATTTTATTAGATTGAAAATATTTCCATCAACAGATAGACTATATAATAAATATAAATTCATTTTATTAACATTAGCTAAATTTATTTCTTTATTAACATTAAATAATATTGGAGGTAAATTAATAATATCATTAATAGCTTCTTTTAATTGTCCTGTGGCTAGTTCCAATTTTTTTAAAACTTTATGTAATTGTAAATTAACTTCTAATGTAATATTATTTGATAAAACATTTTGTTCGTTATAATTTTCTTTATTATTATTATTATTATTATTATTTTGTATATTTCCAATATGATGGTCATTTTTTGGTTTATTATTTATATTATATTTTTCTAAATTCCTTTTTTCATTTATCTTTATATCATCTTTTGATATGTATATTTTTTCTTTTATGTTTGATGAATGTGTAATTGTATTTGCTTTGGAGTAATTATTTATTTCTTCATTATTTTGTATTAAATTTCCATTATATTGGTATGGAGGAGTTGCTTTGTTTGAATCCTTAATATCATTAATATTTTTATAAATTAATGTTAATGCTTTAACAGCTGCTTCCAACTTTTTTAAGGGAGATATATTTATAAAATTGGTATATATATTTAAATGTTTACTTGTTATTGGATTTTCTAAATTTAAAATATGTGAGAATTCTAATTGCATTTTTTTTGATTTACTAAGATGGTTTGATTCTCTAAGAGAGATATCACTTTCTCTAGCTATTTCTTTGGTTAAAAATAATGGTTCTAATGATTCGTTAATATCTTTTATAGCTTTTTCAATAACAGCCTGTTCAATTAAATTACAACCTAATTCTAAATTATCTGCACATAATATTTGAACAACCTGTTCTATAAGCACTTGATCATTACAATCCTTTGTACTAGTTGGTTGTAATAATTGTCTTAAATGTTGTGTTAGTGATATACGTAATGGTTCTTTGCATGTAGCTAATGCTAAAGAGCTAGCCAAAGATGCAACCATAATATGAGCTGCCTTACGTATTAAATATTCATTTGTTTCTAAACAAAAATCTTTACATATTATTTCTCTAGTAGTCACACAGCAAATGGATACTGATCTTTCTAATATGGATGCTATTATTTCTCTTATTGCTCTATCAACAGCTACCGGAACTACTCGTTTTAAGGTTGGTTGTATTTGAAATAATGCAATAGATGGGGATATAATTACTGCATTACCTAAACTTTGTAGAAATTTATGATTACTATTTTTGTTAACATCACATATATTATTATTTATGTTTGACGTTCGATTCATATTAGAATTTACATTTGCTATATGTTGATCATTGTTAACAATATAATGATTTCTATTTTGATTGTATACGACTTTTTGTGATGTATTTGAATTAATTAATTTTAAATCTGGAGGATTAAAGGAAGAAACTAAACTAGCGTCATTTGTTAGAGGATTAATTTTCTTATTAATTTCATTTTGGTTCCAATGAGATTCTATAATATTTAAGGATGGTTGATTATTTGTATTAAAAGAAGTATCTATTTCAGTATTTATTCTATTATTTGATAATATGTTTTGTGAAATATTTTGTAGTTCCTCTAATTTGGTACTATCATTAATAGAATTATTTATGTTATATATATTATTAACATTTGATCTATTTTCTTTCATATATATATTTTTTAAATCCACAGGTAGGTTAAAATTATTAGTACTAGAAATAATATTTAAATCATTCAGATTAATATTATTATTATTATTATTGTTGTTATTATTATTATTATTGTTGTTATTGTTATTATTTGTGATGATATTTTTATTGTTCATATTATTTTTTGACATAACAAAATCGCTTTTTTTATTTTGTGGAGGCATCCTTTTACTAAGCAATATAGTTTTATTTTGGAATTCTTGAATGTTTAAGGATAAATTTTTAAACAATACCTCAACTTCAAATATGATGTATGTTTTGACATTTGGAAGTTCATGAATTTCTGTTAATAAACATAACATTGCAGTAGTCCAAGGATTTGGAGGTTTAAAATTTTTTGATAATTTTATAGATTCCAAAATTTTACATACCATAGGTAATATACAAACTAAACAACCTTTATCATATGCTTCAAATAGAACTACTTTTAAATCTAATATTTTTGATTTCAGTGGTCTATTTCTTCCTAAGGTTATGAATCCTAACCATGAACCTAAATTTTTTAAAACTGTTCTGAAAGCACTAACTTCTTTTAGTTCGTTTATATATTTAAATAATATAAGTATACAATCATAGGTCATACTAATAATTGTATCTATAAATAATGGATAGCTTAATTTATCAATAAATTCTAAAAATACGTTGTGCAAATTTACTTCTTTAGAAGCTCTTGATTTTACGATATAAAATGCTAGCCAATTAAAATAATCAGGTTGCATAAAATCTTTTAAGATTTTTATTTTTTCATCAATATTAAATAGGCACAAGGTGTTAAAAATACTAAAAACTTCTCCTATAATTATGGATGAGGGAAGGATAATATTTTTGGTAAGTTCCGTAGCATCCATTAAACATTCTATTTGTCCTAAACCGAAACCGTTTATATTGTTTGCGTTTAGATTATTTGGTAATTTTTTTTGAATTTGATCATAGAAAGTTTCTATAATATCCGATGATTGTTCTTTTGTCTTAATCAAATTGTAGTTATTATTATTATGTTGAATGTTGACATTTTGCACATTGTTCATGTTATTCATGTTGTTCATGTTGTTCATGTTGTTCATGTTGTTCATGTTATTCATATTATTCATGTTATTCATGTTATTCATGTTATTCATGTTATTCATGTTATTCACATTATTCACATTATTCACATTATTCACATTATTCACATTATTCATGTTATTCACATTATTCATGTTATTCACATTATTCATGTTATTCACATTATTCATATTATTCATATTGTTCATATTGTTCATATTATCTTTTTTGTGATCTAATATATTCTTGACATGTTCCTTTATGCCCATGTTTATTGAATTATCTATCACGTTTGGTATATTACTTTCTAAATTATTTTGATTAAATCCATGTGTAAGTTTAGAATTTATATCTCTTTTAATATTGCTATTCGTTCCTAATATGTTTACATTTTTATTATATTGATGTATGATGTCTTTTGTTGAATTTAAGTAAGGTTTGTTTAGATATAGTTGATTTTCATTATTATTAATATTGTTATTTGAATTTTCATTATTTAATATATTACAAATATTGTTATTATAACTAACATTGTTTTTGTTAGTTATGGGAAAATGGTTTGTATTAAAAATATTGCTATTTATATTATTGTTCATGTTTTTATTTTTTAAAATAATATTATCGTTAATATTTGAAGAGATATCATTATTAATATGTTGCGAGAAGTTTGGTACTTGTTGTTGATAATTTGGTACCATATTATTAATACTGGATAATAAATTATCATTGTTTAAATTATTATTATTATTATTATTTAAGATACCATCCAGAACGTTCACAACATTTATGGAATTATTTCGTTTATTAATATTATCATGATTAATATCATATCCATTCATATTGTTATTATATATATCATTATTAATATTATTATTATTAATAATAATATTATTATTATTTGTATTATCGTTAATAAGGGTTATATTTTCATTATTATAATTTGATCTATCCATATGTAGACCAATTTTAATATTTTCATTTATATTATTATTATTATTATGGTAGTTATTCATGTTATTGTTGATGTTATTATTCATGTTATTGTTGATGTTATTATTCATGTTATTGTTGATGTTATTATTCATGTTATTGCTGATGTTATTATTCATGTTATTGCTGATGTTATTATTCATGTTATTGTTTCTGTTGAGTGAAACATAATTGGTGTGCTCATCATTTATTAATTGCATATTATTTATAGTAGGGTTTACCTTATTTGTATTCATAGAATAAAGTTGTTTTATTTTTATTATAATAGAAGGTTCTATATATGGCATAGATCTTATATGTTCTGGGAGTATACTTAATAAATCATTATAATGTGTAACATACTGAGGATTATACTTTCTTAAATTATTCATTGTTAATAATGATGATAAAAAACTTGGATAACATAATAAATATTCTTCAAATTGTTCTAATGCAGTTATACCAAAGTTAAACATTTTTATATCATTTTCTTTTCGAATAGCTTCTAGTATACACATGAGAGCGATATTTAATGCATTGCCATAATCCA
Organism: Plasmodium reichenowi; assembly: GCF_001601855.1. NCBI lineage: Eukaryota > Apicomplexa > Aconoidasida > Haemosporida > Plasmodiidae > Plasmodium > Plasmodium reichenowi. The sequence continues at coordinate 59,621 of NC_033656.1, read as the reverse complement.
TTAACAGATTATTTTTAATTAATTTTCCAAATAACTTAGCTGTTATATCTAATTCTTCAGGTGGATATTTTGGAAAAAATTTACATTCATTAAACAGTACTAATAACATACATTTATACACATCATTATTTTTCGATCCTTTAGGGGAACTAGATAAACCTTTTAATATATCTAGCATAGTATTTACTGTAATATCCCCTGTGTACAATTTTGCAAAATAATTATTTACTTCTGCTTCATATTTCTTAACAGATTCTTCATCCATTTGTACATTTATATTAAAATTATTATTCATCTTGAATTACACATAAATATTTTTTTCTTCTTATATATATTGTTATAATGTACATAATATTTTATCTGCTTAATTTTTCTAGTACACTTATTTTAAATAAATAAAAATAGTACATAATTATTATTATTATTATTATATATATAATAATATATATATGTATATAATTAATATATTTTTATTCATTTAAAATATTATAAATATATATATATATATATATATATATACATGTGAATAACTATATATTTATTATGATGTTTTCTTTTACAGCTAAAGAACATCATGTGAGTAATAGAAAAAATTTCTATTTTCGAAATTTTTTTTTATAATAAGGCAAAAATAATAACTTCATATGTATATGCATATATATATATATATATATATATATATATATATTTTATTTATATTTGCTTATTTTTTTTTCTTTTTGACCACATTTTTTTTTATATATATAAAATGTAATGTATTAATTATTTCAATGCATGTGAACACTATATATAAATTTTATAGAGGATACGCATACACAATGATGATCACTCAGAAAAATATATATTAAAATGTAATAATATTATGTATATGTATAAATGGAAATGTATATATTTATATATAATAACACAATATACCAAGAGGGATATTGAACTAAATAAATTGTTATAAGATATATATTTATATATGATATGATAATCTTAAGCACAATAATTTCTTTTTCATTTTTTTTTTTTTTTTCTTATATAATATTAAGGGGTCGTTCTATGTTACTATTTTTTTCATTCATATTACTTCTTTTATTTTTTCTTTTTCTTTTCTTATTTTTTTAAGTTCTTTAATTGTTATTATATATAAATATCTTATATATATATATATAAATATATATCAAACACAATTATACATATATAACTACTATTATTTATTTTTTTTTTTTTTTTAATTTTTTTTTTTTTTTATTATATATATAATTTTAATTGAAATATTATGAAAAATATATATGTAATAAGATTTTATATATAAAAATAAAAAACAAATCATATAATGTTTGAATAGAATAAAAAAGAATATTATATAAATATATGTTTATATGTAATAAGTGTGTTTTAATACATTTCTAACTTGCTATATATATATAATATATATATATATATATATATATTATATTTTTTTTCTTAAGTTACTTTTTTTTTTTTTTTTTTTTTTTTTGCTAATACAATCAACGTGTGTGTTTTTATTATTATATTTCTTTTGTTTGTTTTTTTTTTTTTGCACAAAATATAAGGTCATGTATTTTTCTTTTTTTCATTTTTCCCTTTTTTTTTTTTTTTATTTTTGTTTTTTGTGTGTTAAGAAAAGTTATGTATAAATGTTTTAT
>NC_033656.1:54440-57566 GCF_001601855.1 Plasmodium reichenowi | reverse complement strand
TTTTTTTTTTTTTTTTTTTTTTTTTTTTTTTTTTTTTTAATTATACATATATACGTATATTTTTTTCTTTGCATTCATTTTATTCCATTTTCCTTTTCCTTCTTTATTTATCTTTTTAAATGTGTTAATATAAAAATTTATTGAACCTATTTTATGAAAAAATAAAATGAACTCAAATATAAAATAAAGATAAAATAATCAATTTATGTGTATGTATACATGATTACCTATAGCATCAAATTTATAACTATTGCATTTTTTATTTCTTATTTCTTTTTACATAAGTGCTCAAAGACAGATTGTAATATGTATATTTAATAGAATTATTAGGATATCAATAAAAAAAATAATAATCATATAATCAAATCAAATAGAAGTAACGCAAGGATATTTTGTGTTAAAACGGATATATAATTTATCCTTTTTTTTTTTTCGGAACATAAAAATGATTTATATATATAATATATTTACATTAAAAATCTTATCTTTTTTTATTATTAAAATATGATTTCGTATAAATAATAATTAGATAATTGTTATTTGGAAAAAAAAAAAAATTTAAATTAAATTATTAAACTTATAAATTTTATAAAATTCTTAAAAAAAAAAAAAAAAAAATATTATATATATATATATATATATATATTATATATATAAATTTTTTTTTTTTATATATTTTTGATAAATATATATATATATATATATATATATATATATATATATATGTAAATATTTTAAGATATACAAATAAAATAATATGCAAAGGAATCACATATATATATAACAAACTGATCTTAAAATTAGACATGATCATAAGAAAAAGGCGTCTATAAATATTATCTTTATATAACCAAAAAAAGAAAAAAATGTAAAAAAAAGAAAAAAACACAATAATAATGATGAAATGTATATGTTTATATATGTATATATATAATAGACACCTCAACATTCATTAAAAATAAATAATTTATAAATATATTATCTTTCAAGAAGTGGATGGAAAATAAGTATGTCTTTATTTTATTTTATTGTATTTTTTCTTGTGTGTGAAACATTGCTATGTTATTAAAAAAAAAAAAAAAAACACATTTTATTTTACATTTTAAAATATTTATGTACATATATATATATATATATATATATATATATATTTATTTATTTATTTATTTAATATTTGAATATATTGGCTATTACTACAAATAATTATTTGATATCTTTTATATATATTATGAAAATGTTCTCCTAAATAAAATAAAAGTCTATTTATTTTATTGTGCATTAAAATATGGCATATACACAATATCTATTATATTACATATACATATAAATTTAAATATATTGTGGTTTATGTTTACGTTTCAGAAATTTGTAGTTCTTCCTTTCTAAGCTTTTTAAAATACTTTGGATTTTTTTTAAGAAAATTTTCTCTGGTTATGATTCCAAATTCCCCTTTAGCTAATTTATATTCGGTTCTTGTAAAATTATGATAAACATTAAATCCAAAAATTTTAGAAGAACAATAGGGTGGAGTTTTTAATGTAGCATAATATGGATAGGTTTGTAAAAGAATATGAGGGAAAGATGTTCCAAAAAAGGATCCATCTAAATAAACTTTTTCATCTTCATGTATTTTATAAATTTCTTGACATAGAGGACAATATACATGAACTTTGGCAATTTTCATCTGATCAAACAAACCAATAGGTAATACATTATGTTGAGCACAACTAACTCTTGGACAAGTACCAAAATCACCTTTAATATATTTATCTTTCATTAATGATAAACCTTTTGGTGTAGTTATAAATCTTGCATGTATTAATGAATATAAACATATACAATCTTTTGAAAAGCTATTTTTTGAATCGTCATCATCTTCAGGGGCATCCCCAGCTATTATTGATACGAGATGATTAAAATTAGGGATCTCAGTTTTTAATCCATATAAATTAAATGAATCTGTAATATATTCATTATCTACTTCTACTAAAAAATTACTTAATGCTCTATTATTAAACCATTTTACCCATGATGTACTTTTATCTGATTTGGAATCTTGAAGGTCTTTATTCGAATCACTATTTTCCATCTTATATATATGAACAAATTAAAAAAAAAAACAAATACATATAAATAAATATAAATAAATAAATATAAATGTAAATATATATATATATATATATATATATATAACTTGAATAAATAAATAAAAATATATATATATTATTAATAATTATAATTCTGAAAAAAAATATATGATTTTAACAAAATTTGAATAATAGTAAAAAAATAATAAATTATACATATATAATATCTATATATATATATATATATATATTTATTTATTTATTTATTTATTTATTTTTATTAATATATATTTTTTAAAATATGTATATTTCTTATATATATCCTTTTTATTTGGGGATATTATTTTATTAATATTGGAAAAAATAATGAAACATTATATATAATAAGAAAATTTTTTAGGTTATATTATTATTAAGTATACCTTAAAATAAAAAATAAATAAATTTATATAATGTTATGAAATAAGTGTCATTTAATTAAGAACAAGAAAGCGATATATCTTTCATTCTTTCAATCTTTCATTTCTTCAATATCTCATTCGTTCATTCTTTCAAGCTTTCATTTCTTCAATATCTCATTGGTTCATTCTTTCAAGCTTTCATTTCTTCAATATCTCATTCGTTCATTCTTTCAAGATTTCATTCCTCTTGGTAGTATGTTGTTTTAAATATCATCATTCTTATAAAAAGAATAAAACAATGGTCATCATATAAAAACGTTTTGAAAAAGATGAAATGCTTTTTTTTTTTTTTTAAATAGAAAGGATTACTTAAAATATTTTTTATTTAAATAAAAAAAATAATATATATATATATATAATATATATTATATGTATTGTCTAGAACAATGTGTATTTAATTATTTATGTGCTTATAGGCTTAACTAATAAAGTTTTTATTCCAAAAAAATCACAAATATTTTAATGATATTTATATATTTAAATATTTGTGTTCATAATGTAAAGAAGCAAAAAAAAAAAAAATAAAAAAAAAAAAACTAGAATAAAAAAAAAAAAAATAAAAAAAAAAAAAAAAAAAA
>NC_033656.1:50425-54340 GCF_001601855.1 Plasmodium reichenowi | reverse complement strand
TTATAGATCATATATAATATAATAATATAATATATTAGTATACAAAAGTATACAGGGACTTTTATATGTACAAAAAAAAAAAACACCTTATTTATAATATAATATAATATTTACACTAATTAATATAATATAAAATAAATTAATATAGTCGGTTCAAAAAAAATACTTATATATATTTATATAGAACTATAATATTTTTAATTTTTTAAGAAATTCATAGATTGATCTATTTAAAAAAAAAAAAATGTAAAAAATGATATGTTTTATATGAATATATTATAATATATATATAATAAATTATAAATATAAAAATGATTAAAATATATTAAATATTGTATACATGCAAATACTAGAAAACTTTAGCCTAAATATATATATATTATACATATGTAATATATTTTATTATATATATTTATTTAATTTACCATATATATAAAGAAAATCAAACAAATTATTTTATATATTATCATAACACATATATATATATATATAATATAATATAATATAATATAATATAATATAATATAATATAATATAATATAATATAATATAATATAATGTAATATAATATAATATAATATAATATAATATAATATAATATAATATATTTATTTTATATATATATATATTTTTTTTTATATATTTTTCCGTTAGGCACACTTTTTGTCCACAATATTTCTAACTCCATATTCTTCATACTCACTTTTGGTCATACAGAATTGTGGGAATGTACCAAGAGATGATAAAATGGAAGCACCGATAAAGCAGTTACATTTTCTATCAGGTCCTTTGCTATAAATTAGCTTAGTACTTTTTTCTTTTATGGTATCTATAAAGGGTAAGTAAGATTTTAATAATCCTACAAAATTATGGAGCATGGTTGATTCTCCAGTTATAATTAAAAAGTTAAGAACATCGTCAATATTTATATTAGATGATATGAATGATAAAATTCCCTTTTTAATAAAATCTTGTAATCCGTCAAATATTTCAAAAAAGCTATCTATTTGATCAGAATAACATATATTGGTTGTTTTGTCTAATGAATTATCTGGTATTTTTTCTATAATAGAATTAGTTGTATTGATTTTATAATTATATTTATGTAATATTGGTAATTTTAAATTTTTTAAGGAATTATAAAATTCATTAAAATCAAAATTTTGAAATATTTCTGTATTTGTACATAATTTATTTATATTGTTTTGATTATATTTTTTTCTAAAGAATATATAAGGGAAAATAAGTTTTAATGATTCTGTTGTATTATGATCAATTATTTGACCATCTGGTAACTTATATACATTTTTGTTTTCGTATAGATCAGCATTATTATTATTATTATTTTTATTTTTTTCAGTTATATTTTGAGAATCATTTATTATTTTTTCTTTCATTTGATTAACAACATAGAGTGATCCCCATAAATAATAAGATTTTGTAACTAGAGGACATTTTAATATTTTTATATCATAATTTTTATTATCTAAATTATTTGTATTTTTTTCAATAGAGAAATATGGATATATTTTAAAATTTTTAATATTTTCTAAGTATGATAAATATATTCTATCTATTAAATCTCCACCAATAGGTGCTTCTTCTATATGTTTTTGAAAGACATAACCTTCTTGAATACCACATAAATTCGTACAATTTTTTTCTACGTGTAATACTAATCCTGATGTTCTAGCACATCCATAACAAGACAAAACACTTCTTCTAGATAAAAATAATTGATACACATTATATGATTCGAACATAAGTTCTGTAAATTTCTCTCGATATTTTCTATCTGTTTTATTAGGTTCTGTTAATAAAATAGGATGATCTTGGAAATTATCGTCTAATGCTTTACTACCTGAAATATCTTCAAACAATTTTTCCATTACATCAAAATTTATATCATATCTACTATTATTATTTTCGTCATATATATATTTTATTCCATATAATAATTCTACATTATCTCTTTTAACATCTGGTAATAATGGAAATATAGTATGTTTCAATGTAGCATTATGGCCTAATGGTAATCCTAAAATTAAATTAGAATTATATCTTGGCGTACATTCGCCTGAATAACCTGTTTTCATTTCACCATCGTTTATATCTAATATTATAGTTTGTATGTTTTGAAACATTTTTTTTTTTTTTTTTTTTCGAGAGGTTATTTTTTTGACTTTTTTATGTTATCCCATTAATAATTAGTCTATATGTAAAAATATTTACATATGCAATATATTTATATATATTATATATAATAAATAAATATATATATATATATATATATATATATATATATATTATAAGTTTTAGTATTTGTTTCAATTGATTAATAATATTATTAGAATATGGTGATATTTATAAATTAATAAAATAATAAAAAAAGAAAGAAATCTTTATATCATATATTCAATTTTTTTATAATATCAAATCAAACTTTATACGAAAATTGACTATACCAATTTGTCGTTACTTCTCACTAACATAGTTTTCTTTTTTATTTATTTTATTTTTCTATGTTTTCATTTTAATAAAAAAATAAAATAAAATAAAAAAAAAAAAAATAAAATAATTTATTTATGAAAAGATAATGATGAAACTATACAAAGAGTAATAAATAATAATAATAAATATTTTATATTTATTTCCTTTTGTTATATATTATACTATACTATAATATATAAGGAATATAAACTATAAAATTTGAAATATTTGCAACACTATATTATATTTTTTAGTACTAATAATTTCATCACATGTATATATATATATAATATATATGTATATATCATAGGTTATATTATACATCAATATACATAATAAGTATGCGGTAAATTATGAAAAAAAGAAAAATAAAATATATATTTTATACACAAAAAATTATTTTTTATTTGAAGATGGGAAAATGAAGAAAATATATTTTTTTTTAGTTTTAAAAAATTAATATATCTACTGGAATAATGGTATGTTATAAAATATGGTATTTATATAAGATTTTTTTTTTTTTTTTTTTTTTTTTTTGTTTTAAATGATGTAAATAAAAATGTAATACATTTAATGGGTGTATAGTCCAAATTATTCCTTAAAAAGTATTATGAACTTTTATATATCTTATACGAGTTATAACAAGGACATATGAATAAGATAAAATATCATAATTATTAATATATATATTTTTAATTGTTTGAGATTTGAAGGGAAAAGATCATTTATTTCTTTTTTATTACACTATTTAAATAAATAAATAAATATATATATATATATATATATATATATATATATATATATATATGTGATAATATTTATTTTCTTATTTCATTTTTTCTCTTATAAAAAATTCTTTGGATTATCATCCTATTTTATTAGTTCAATCATTAAAACAGTTTCTTAAATTATATATATAGATATTAGGGTAAAAGGAATATAATTTTCATTTATTACGTAGACATTAAAATTTTGTAATTATATATATATATATATATATGTGACTGTTATTTAATTCTTATGTGTCATATTAAAAATTAAATTTCAAAAAAGAGTTACATACACAATATATGGTAAATTATTGAAAATAGTAAAAAAAATTTGATTCTGTTATATTAATTAGGGTTATCATAATCTTATATAATAAGATAATATAATTAAACATATTAATATATATATATATATATTTATTTATTTGATTAATATGTGAAATACAATCACGCGCAATATCTTTTTTTTTTCTTTCCTTTTTTTTTAAATGAAAAAGAAAATGTGTATATACACAAAATAGATGTTATATTAATTTATATTTAATAATTTCATTTTTATTATAAGACATAGAATCATATAGACATATATTCTAAGTATAACGAAATGTTATATGTATGTGATTTGAGGCAAATACTTTATTACATGAACAGAATA
>NC_033656.1:43184-50325 GCF_001601855.1 Plasmodium reichenowi | reverse complement strand
TTTTTTTTTTTTTTTTTTTTTTTTTTTTTTTTTTTTTTTTGTTATTATTTTAAATAACATCATATTGATATATATTTTCAATTGTCCTTCTTTATTTTCTAAAAATATGAATAAGTGTATATCTTTTATTTTTGTCTTATTTATAAATAAAATTGTGGGTGTAAAAATACATTTGTATAGAAAATATCCCAATGTGGAAAATGGTGTATATCAAATAGATAATAGAGGGAGACCCATCAAAATCGTTGATGTAAATTATAATCATCAATGGGAAATTCCAGAAAATGGTAATATAAATTCATATAGTGTGGTTAAAAAAAATGGAAGAGTAAAAAAATTCAGTGAAGGCACAAATCTTATATATGGTACAACAAAAAGGAAATTAATAAATGATATTAAAGAAGTAGATGAACAAAGCGAAGAAGAAATAAAAAACATTATTTTGAAAAATAAAAAATTAAATATTATTAAAAATGTTTCCGATGTGTCTAAAAAGGAAAAGAATATAAAAGAATTGAAACAGAAAAAGAAAGAAAAGCCTCCGATTGCTATGTATATAGCTGCAGATGATATTCCAGATGATAAAAAGAAAAAGCAAGAAGAAGAGTAATCGAACATTTATATAATATAAAGAAGACAATATATATATATATATATATATATATAAATATATGTATATTTTATTTTTTCTCCTTTAGTGATATAAATGTTGCAAATGAATTAGGAGGTAAATAAATATATGTAAATTTATATATTCTAATTCGTTTATATATATATATATATATATTATTATTATTTAATTTATATAATAATTGTTGTGTTATATTTATTATGTTGACTTATTTCTTTATTTTGCCCATAGTTGCCATAAAGGAAAATTTAGAAAGGTTATTTTATTATATAAAAAAAAAAAAAAATTAAAAGAAAAAATATACCCTTGAATATATAAAAATTATATTTATATATTCCATATACATGTTTCTGTCATAATAGCCATTATGAAATAACTAAAGAACCTTCTGCTTTAAGTACCGATTTGTTGAATATGAAAATACCAACTACTTTAGAAAAATTATTAATGGATGATATAGATGAAATAAAATGGATATCAAAAAAACCAGTTAACGATAAAATATGTATGCGAGATTATTCTAAACAGTGTCCTTCGATGTGGGAACCAATCACAGAAACTCAATGTTCAGCTCCAAAGTAAGAAAAAGTAAAATGAAATGATATAATTCTATGATATTGAAAAATATATATATATATATATATATATATATATATATATATATATATTTATTTATTTATTTATTATAGGGATTATTCTGGACCGTGTGCTCATATCATGATTTTAGAACCTATGAATGCAAAAGAAAAAAACTCAATAGCAAGAGATTGCAAAGGTTATTAAAATATTTGTGATACAATATAAAGATATATTATTCATATATTTTTTCTTGAGATATTTTATTTAATAAATTAATTTTTGTTTATATATATATTTTTAAGTCAATTGGTTATGTATTAACGAATCCTGTGGAAATGGAGAAAGAGATTACTCAAGGGAATGTCCAGAAAATTGGATTTACAATGGAACGTGTGAAGCTCCAGAGTATATATATTTAAAATTATATTATAAAAGAGATAATGTGTTTTTACTAATGTGTTATTAATATGGGACGTGTTCAACATAATATGACACACATATATATATATATATATATATATATATATAAATTTTTTTTTTTTTGAAGAAATTATTCTGGAGGATGTAATAGATCAATGGTAAGAATATGATTGAATACATACATACATATGCAAACATTAATATATATATATATATATATATATATGTAGTTATTTACATTTCTGTTATTATTTTATTTTCAGGATTTCGATACTTTTACACAAAATGATAAGGAGCAATTTTCTTCAAGTATTTTTAGCAAGACACATAATTAATATAGATTTAATAAGAACGATTACTATTACATTTGTGTATAATTTTTTTTTTTTTTTTTTTTTTTTTTTTTATTAAGCTTGTAAAGTGGTAATCTAAAGTTCTAAATAAAAAAAGAAAAGGAACAACAGAAAAGAAAATATATGTAATAAAAATGAAGTAATAGAAAGTTGAATTTTTTTTTTTTTTCTTCTTCTCTTCTTTTTCTTATCATTCTAGGTTTGGCCTTGTAAAGAAGAATCATGTGGTAAAATTAATAAAAATATATATATATAGAGACATATTGAATATTTTATGTATGATAATATTTAATGCTTAATTAGGAAAGCGACCAGACGTTATGTAGAGTCTGTTTTTTACATATATAAAATTATAAATAATTATAAAGTGTTAAAATTTTTTTTTTTTTTTTTATATTTATAGAACGAGATTATTCCATAACATGTCCTAAAGGTGATATAAAAAAATGATGGACAATAAATAGAATAAAATGATTAAAATATTATTTAAATCGTATTAAATAAATACATATATTTTTCTTCTATATATACAAATATAACAATTTTTAATTATAGGTTGGTCTTATAATGTAAAGGATGATATGTGTATGGGAAGTAATGAATTGAGCGGCTTAATTTCAAAGGAAGAAATTGAGGCAATAAGTCATATGTCTTATCATGTAATAAAAAGAAATATTTTAATGAAGATGAAATATAATTTATATCTATAAGGAAGCATAAATATATATATATATATATATTTATATATATGTTTGATATTTTGTGTATACGTGAATATTTTAATATATTTATATTATAGCAAAGAATAGCGTTTTCCACAAAATACGGAATTCCTTGGCCATGCAAAAATAAATGTACTTTTGGCTATGATATCTATGCTTGTCCTCGAGGATGGTTGAATTTAATGAATTCAGGTGCTTGTAAAGCTCCAGATGATTACATTGCTCCAAATAATTGTCCACGTATAACTCATTTTGACTATATGGATATAAATGAAAAAGAGAAATTTAGTAAAATATGTAATGTTAAATGGTTATGTGTGGAAAATTCTCAAAGAGACTATTCCAAATGTCCAATATATTTTGAATATATTAAAGAAGGGAATCATAAAGGTATGTGTAAGCCAGATGAAAAATATAAAGGACCTTGCAAAGAATCTCAAGACATTTTAACTTTAAACCTTGAACAAAAATATAACTTTGAAGAAACGTGTGAAGCACAATTTCCAAACTTACAGATTAAAGATATTCCTCAATCAGAACAGGATTCTATTTCTCCAAGTACGATGGAAAAATTATTAAATGGTACTGATTTAACTAATAAAAGTGTTACTTTAGAGTAATATGATAAGTATATGAGCATTAGTTCTCACATAAATACATACATACATACATATATATATATATATATATATATATATGTATATATTTCTATGTTTATGTTAATTTTTTTTTTAAATATAAGTAATATGTTAGAAAAGATTACAAACATTAATGCAAATTAAATATAAATGATACAAAAAAAAAAAAAAAAAAAACAGTAATAATAATAAATAAATGAAATATTTAATATGTGAATCATTTTTGTACTATGTATACATTATAGTTGAAACATAAAAAAAAAAAAAAAAAAAAAAAAACCTTAATCTAAAATGTAGGAAAGGAACATATATATTCATATATAATTTTCTATTTTTCATTTGCCTTATAAATATGTTAAATATTTTATTTTGTGTTATATTTTAAATAATAAAGTTGTAATTTAATTGAGTAGTAATAAAAATATGAATCCTCATATATATATATATATATATATATATATATATATATATGTGTACATATCAATAAGTAGAACTTTTATACTTTTGAGAAAATTTTAAAACCTTTTGATATACCCTATTTTTAAGATTTTCGTCAGATATATGGTCTAAAATTTCCTTAACAAAAGAATTCATTATTATTTCTCTAGCATTTCGTTCAGATATTCCTCTTGTCATTAATGAGAAGATGGGTTCTTTTTCTAAATCACTTATGGTTGCACCGTGATTTGCACATTCTATATCACTTGGTATAATTTCTAGTGTGGGTATACATACAGCACTAGCTCCAAAATTCAATAGAATAGATTTACATAATGTATTTAATTTTGCTTTTATTGCATTTCTTTCTATTCTACCTCTACTTCTCCAAACGGCATGTGCTTTATCAGATACTAAGCATTTAAATAATTGATTAGTTTCCATAGATGGATGTTCGTGATGAAACATTTCATATTGACTAATATTTTGTTTATCTTCTAATAATGACAAACCATAACTTTCTTGTTTACATCCTTTTTCTCCTTCTATTTGTAAATTAATTCTTGAGGATAAGCTACCTAGTAATATATCAACGAATTTATAATTTGCATTTAATCCATTTTTTACTGATACGTTATGAAAATGCCATACATTATTTCCTAATTCTTGAGATAATGTATGTTTTACATTGGATTTTTCTTCTAAACAAATTCTTGTGAATCCATTAACTAGTCCACTATTACTTTTATTTAATGATATATGTGATTCGTATATATTTATTTTGCTATTACCTTTTACATATACAACTAATCTAGGATTTGTTATTGGATTGTGCGTATGATATTCTGTTAATTTGATTTGTGTATATTTATTTTTTTTATTTTCTTTACATTCATTTTTTTCAATATCACAATTTTGTATTGTATCATCATGACTCGATATAACTTTTTGTTCATGACATTTTGGAGCACTTTCTTCTTTTTCATATTCGTTATTATTTTGTTCATCATTTGTATTTTGTATGTTACAACAATTATTTTGTTCGTTATTATATTCAGAATTATCATTTGAATTGTTTTGTTTGTTATTAGATGGAATATTTTGATATACATTATATTTCGATTGTTTTTCATATATATCATTATCATTAATATTATTATTATCATTAATATTATTATTATTATTAATATTATTATTAATATCTTCATTTTTTGAGGTTGCTATAAATATAACATGAATAAATTTATCACTTAAATCAATATTTTCATCTAAATATACTACAGCACAATCTTTGATAGATGCTAAATTTAATGATGAGAATTTGGCCATACCAAAATCACTTTTTCTATAATCATAAATAGGATAATCATTATCAAATTTTCTTGACTGTTTTCCAATTTGGCCTCTAATAAATGGTTGTGTATTTGTTTTATACCAATTTGAATGTTCAGGTATAAAATATAATTCTTTATTAATTAAATATTCAATTTCTACATCTTTTACATTAAAAAAGCTACCAACAAATATTTTACTTTTTTTTTGTTCAGTTACTTGTTCATCTTGAATATGTTGTTTCGTTGTATTATTATCACTTTGTGAATTATTTTCATTTTCATTTACATTTTCCTTATTTTGGTTTATTTCAGATTTTTTTTTTAATTTGTTATCTAAATTTTTTAAAATGTTAATATCATCAGATAAATATTCATCTACTATCCCATCTCTAACAACTAGTGTATAAAAAGCTTTTTTGTATTTTCTTTTGCACTTGTCAATTTGTTCTTTATTAAAATTATATGCATTATTAGATATATCTTGATTTTTTATTCTTTGTTCCTTATAATTTTGTGAATATATTTCATTATTATTATCATCCATATTTGTGTTTTCACTTATATTAATAGTATCGTTAACATTTTTTTTATTTTGATTATTGATTTTGTGGGTATCTCCATAGTAATAATGATTATCATTATTATGATTATTATTATCATCATTTATATTATCATCATTTATATTATCATCATTTATATTATCACTATTATAATGATTTATATTCTCATCCAGTTCCACATTTTCTTCATTTTGTTGATTATCCATTTTCATGTTATCAAAATGATCAGATATATCATTTTGAACCTTTTCATTTTTTTCAAATGTATTATCTACTATTTTCATTTTATAATCAACCAATTCTTCTTTAGAAATATTTCTTAAACTTATACTGCTATCAAAATTTTGTTTATAAAATGTTTTTAAATTTACTTGTTGCCTCCATGCTTCTAGTTTTCTATTTGGTGTTGGAATTTCTTTGAAAGCTGTTTTTCCAGAATTTTGTAAAATTTTCCATGACAGATATTTGGGATCATCAATATTTAAATAAATTTTTGGTATAGGTATTTTATTGATTGTTTCTACTATTTCTCCTTTTTCGTTATATTTCCATAGTTGAACAAAATCTTTATCATCCAGAATATTTTTATCATATTTATTTTTGAACAATTGAATTTTGTCATCAAATAGGGTTTTTTTATATGTTAAATTACTAGATATTTCTTCATTTATTTCATCATCTTTACTTTTATTATTTTGATCATTCGTTTGATTCTTCGTGTGTTGTATATCTGATATATTATCACTTGTGCAGGTATCATTATTTGTTGATTTGTTATTTATTGGTATTATCCTTTTATTATATGGATTATCATAATTATAATGATTATTATGATTATTATTATTATTATTGTCAATGTCATAATTTTTGTTATTATCTATTACATGTGGGGAATTGATTTGAATAAGCTTTTCTTTGAGCTGGTCAAATTTGTCTATCATATAATCAGTTTCTATAGCCGTTTTATCTCTTATTAGAATTTGCAATGTATGTAAATTTAATAAAAAGTTTAAATTTGGAAAGAAATGTTGATTATAAGATGATGATATTAATATGAGATCATCAAAAAATATATTTCTTTTTACATCAGTTGGTGTATTGAATGAATATATTTTATTTCTTTCTTTTCCAAAGGTATCAATATTACGACTACTAAACCCACTAGTTGTTAGAGCATTCACAGGGGAATTATTATAACATTTAGGTGATTTAAAATTAGAAGGTACAAATTTTGGTTCAGTAGAAATATCTTCTTCATATGTTATTAATTTTGGTATATAATATTCATATTGATACAATTTATTTTTTCGATTTATGGGATCTCTATATTTAAATTCATATTTATACGTTAAATATGGTTTCTGCTTATGTTCCCATGTTTCCTTTTCTATCATTTCATTATTTTTTATAAAATTATTTACACATGTTATATCTTGATATTCTGTATTATGCATATTAGATATATA
>NC_033656.1:35684-40684 GCF_001601855.1 Plasmodium reichenowi | reverse complement strand
TATTTTATATTTTATATGTAATTTTATTATATATATATATATAATATATTATAAGTACAAATATGTACTCAAAGACGAAATAATTTTCCCAAATGAACAAATAAATAAATAATATTTGCAAAAAAATTCAGTATGAGTATATAAAATTAAATTTTATTTATTGTTAAATAAAATTATTACAATATATATAATGAAAATTAGCATCAGTGTTTTATTGTCATATATATTATTATATTTTATTTTATAAATATATGTTGCACAAAAAAAAAAAAAAAAAAAAATATATTTATATTAATTTCTGTATATTAAATATATTACAATATTTTAATTATTATAATTGATAAAGCAGTCTTTATTATTTTTTTTTATTATTCTTAATATTTTGTTTTATTAAATATTTAATAAAAATTTTATTTATAAAGAAAGGAATATTTTTAATGAAAAGAAAATATTATTTATTATATGAGATTTTGTATATAATTTAAATACCATGTAATAAAAAGGTTATAAAAATTTTTATATTTGAAGGATATTAATAAATGTTGTTATTTATTTTTATTGGTTTATATATTATTTAGTTTATATTATATAAATGTTTATTTATTTATTAAGAAAAGAAAAGGAAAAATATTAAAATCTTCTTGGATTATATGTATATATAATATTTAACTATTCTTACTCCAAAGATACCATATAAATAAATATATTAATTTATATTTATTTATATTTAAAAGCTAACATTATTGTGTTAATATAACAATATCTGTTGAGATGTTAGATCAAAAGAAAGCGTTTCATTCTTTATAAATTTATATATAGGAACATTTTATAAGGTGTATTACATATGGAAAAGTTTTCATTTATTTTAATCTAACATTGAACTTAAAATATGTTACATAATAAATTATATATATATATATATAATACATGAGTCTTATACGAAATTTTTTTTTCCATAATAAAGTATTATCTTATTACGATGTAACGAATATATATATTAGATTTTTCTATATTATTATTTATATAGCATTGTTGTAAAATGATTTTAGGTGTAAATATTTATTTAAAAAATAAAAAAAATAAGGAATATTGTTCTTAAGTATTATATTAAATTATATAAAATTATATTATATCACAATATATTATATATGTATATATATATATATATATATATATATATTAATTTATCTCTTAATATTAAATAAAAATAAAATAAAATTATGTATTTTTTTTTAAAAAAAAAGGGAAAAAAAAAAAGAAAAAAAATATATATTATATATTAATTAAATTATAATATAATAAAATTAATAATTTATACGAACAACCCGAAGGTTTATCCATATTTTAGATTGACCTGTAAACTTATTGCTAAATTTAAGGTTTGGCTGCGTCAACCGGGAGTCGAACCCGGGTCACCTGCTTGGAAGGCAGGTATCATGGCCGTTAGACTATTGACGCCTTAAAAAATATTAATTTATCATACTTCATATTAAAAAAAAAAAAAATATATTTTTTTTAATAAATATAAAACAATATATATTAAATATATTATTATTTTATTATATTATATATAATTAAAAATAAAATTATAAAAAATATTATATTTTTTTTATATTTATATAAATAATTTTAATATTTTATTTAATTTTTGGAATAATTTTGAAAGCTAAGCAAAATTAAAAAAAACATATAGATAATAAGCTTTAAATAAATTTATATTACATGTATATTCATATATTTAAGAATAAATAATAAAAATTATCCATTCGATATAGGAACATTAAATTATAATTATTATAATATTATATATATATATATATATATATATATATATATATGTATAATAATCTTTTCTTTTTTTACTTTTTATTGAACATAAAAATGTATTAATGAAATACTTGTTTTTTTACCAAAATATAAATATACATATATATGATGAATCGAAAAAAAAAGAAAAAAAATCATATTTGAAAAATGATTAATAAAAAGTATTTACGTTTAAATTAAAGATATATCTATTGAATAATTATAATGATATAAATGAAATATGAAAAAAATATAATTGTATTTTATAAGAATATATCCTATAGTTATATAAAAGAATTTTTTTTTTTATAGATAATAAAATAGTAGGTCTTTTTTTTTTTTTCCTTTAATAATATTATAAGATATATATATATATATATATATAGAAAAAAATAAAAATTTGGTCTATATATAAGAAGTAACTACACATATTTATTTTGATTAATGAATTCGTTATTTATTCATTTATTTATTTTATTATATATATTATATTTGTTTTTATATAAAATTGAATACTGTTTGGAAAAAATATATATTTTCCATTCCATATAAATTATGAATTTTTTTCATTATAGTATTAAAAATTCAAAGATTGTTTTATTGAGAATTTAATAAAAAGGTCACTCTTTTTAAAACAGAACATTAGAACATTGAATGTTATATATAACAAATTTAATATGAAATATTTATAAGTTGTATATATATATATATATATATATATATATTATGTTTATTTTCTTTTTTCTGTGAGAATAAGGATATATTATTTTATTACACTTCAAACAGAATATTAGTTCACATTTTAAAATTATAAAGATATTTTTGAATTTTTATTTTATGGGAATTTTTCGTAAATCTTAGAAAATGTAAAATTCAAATTAAAAGGATAAATAAAAGGAAAAAAAAAAATATATATTATATTTTTGTATGGGGAAAAGTGTGATATTTATATATAAATATAAATTTTTTAAATTATTATTTTTTTTTTTGTTTGTATATATAATATTAAAATTTCTATAAATTTGTATAAATTTATATAATATGTAATTATATTTACAAAATACATGGATTTTATACTTAATAATATATTATAATAGCATTTTTAAAAATTTACTTTTTTTATATATATAAATATTAAAATATAATATATATAAAATTTAAAGAAAGAATTAAATAGGGGTATAAATAATATAACAAACATAATATATATATGTATTTAATATAATAAATTGTTGAACCTACATATATTTTTTTTATAATATAAAAAAAAAATTATAATGATACTTTTTTTTATATATATAGATAAATATATATAATATATATTATAATAAACTTTTCATAATTATAATAAAAAAAAAATATATATAATAAAAAATATATATTGTTTAATTTATATAGTAAAAAGAAAAAAACACCATATATATATAATATATATATATAATATTAATATATTAAATATATATTTTTGTGTATTTTATTATTATATATATACAAAAAATATATAAATATACATATGAAAAATGATTGATTTTATTGTACGTACTATAAATATGATATATATAACTTAACCTCTTTGATACACTAATATTTACTTGTTAAGAAACTATATTTATATTATAAAAAATATATATATATATATTAAATAACATATATATTAAAATAATATATATATATGTACATTAATAATATAATATATATCAATATATTATTATATATGTTATATAAATATTTATATATTATATATATATTTTGCCTTTTTTTTTTTTTTTTTTTCTTTATAATATTATATGTATTATTTTACATATTTACATATATATATATGATAATATATATAATATATATATATTTGTAATTTTTTTAATCCCCCCTTTTTTTTTTTTTCTTTTCTTTTTTTTTATAATATTATTTTGAAGTTTTTTATAGTAAATAGCTTTTACTAAAGATAATATAAAAATATATATATTATATAATATATAATATATAATATATTTTTTTATTTTTGCTTATTTTTTTTACTTCAAGAAAAAAAAGAAAAAATTAGGAGATATATTTGTAATTAAAAAAAAAAAAATAATAAATAAATAAATAAATAAATAAATAAAAAAAAAAAAAAATAACAATTTCATATTTTCTTATTTAAGAATAAATTGAAAATTATATTATATTTAATAATTTTATAACATTTTATAAATTTTAAATAAATCAAAATAAAATAAAAAGAAAAGAAAAAATGGCATCAATTCCAGCATCAGAATTACCAGAATGTGAAAAGCAGGAACTTTTATGTACCTATGCTGCTTTAATATTACATGAAGAAAAAATGAGTATAACAAGTGACAATATTTTAAAGCTTATTAAAAATTCTAACAATACTGTTTTGCCATACTTACCAATGCTTTTCGAAAGGGCTTTAAAGGGAAAAGATATTCAGTAAGAAAAAAAATATAATAATAAAAAAAATGTATATTACATATATATATATATATATATATATATATATATATATATATTTATATTTTAGTGTACATATAAAAATGGATGTATATAAAATTTTAATACATACATAAATATGCATATAACAAAATATATATATTTATACATGTATTTATTTCTATTTAACAAATATGAACTGTGGATTATGATATATCTAATGTATAATTATGTATGTGCAAATTGTATATAATATTATGTGAAAATGTATATTATTAAAGTGTGTTTTTTTTTTTCCCCCTCCTAATATAATATATATGCAATATTATATTTATAAATATATGAAAATATATATTTTTTTTTAATTTTTAATTTTTTGCGTTTTATAGGAGCTTATTAAGTAACTTAAGTGTAGGAAGTGCCCCTGCAGCTGCTGCCCAAGTTACAACTGAAAAACCAAGTGAAGACAAAAAGGAAGCCAAAAAAGAAGAAAAAGTAGAGGAAGAAGAAGAAGAAGATGATTTAGGTTTCTCCTTATTTGGTTAAACTTGTTGTAATATGAAGATAGAGAGAGAAAAAAAAAAAAAAAAAAAAAAAAATTAAGGTATATAAAATAAAATATAAATGTAGGAAAAACAAGACGCTTCTTTATAGCACGGTGTTAATAAATTAAGAGTAATTTATTTTATCTGATAAAAATCAATACTATTTTATTTTATAATTTTAATGTGATATATATATATATATATATATATATATATATG
>NC_033656.1:28031-35584 GCF_001601855.1 Plasmodium reichenowi | reverse complement strand
TAACACAAAATAAAATATTTAACATATTTATAAGGCAAATGAAAAATAGAAAATTATATATGAATATATATGTTCCTTTCCTACATTTTAGATTAAGGTTTTTTTTTTTTTTTCTTTATTAAAGATATGTATAAAAAATGAGTTCTTTTAAATTTTTAAAATTTATATCCTTTTAAAAATGGAAAAGAAGATGTTTGAAATAACTATGTATATTATTTTTTTTGCATCTTCATAAAAATTGCAGGTTACCCTGTAAAAGGTTTAATATAAAATATGTATATATATATATATATATATATATATATATTTTTATATATTTTGTGTGAATCTTTTTAAAGCTATACCTGAATAAATTTTAATTTGAGAAACAGAATATGTTTTTTTTTAATATGGTATATCACTTCATATATAAAGGAATTATTATATTATGTGTACCTTTTGATAGGTATATAATAATATGTATATATATATATATATATATATATATATGTCAATAGTATATTATTATAAGATACATGTAAAAATATGAAAATAATAATAATAAATATATATATATTAATTAATTATCATATATCTATTTATATTACATTTTATTATTGTTGTATAATAATTCATGTTAATTTACATACTTAATATATTAATCTTTTAAAATTCTTATTTAAAAATAACTTATTTGTTATTAATAATTCTTAATAATATTGGATTATTATTATTATTATTATTATATATATATTTTTTTTATGTCTATTCATCTTCATTAGAAAAGTATCCAGAATCAGCTTCAACGAAATATACAAGTGCTCGACGTCTAGAACATGCTCCCTGATAACTCTATTAATTTAAAAATAAAATATACACATAATGGGAAGTTTTTAATTTTGAATTGTAGAAAGATGTTGTAATTTGTATTATATATATATATATATATTATATTATATTACCAGTTGACATATTTTTAGAAGTAGTACTGAAAGTGCTATATAAATTAGAATACATATAATAAGAAGAAAATCATAATCCATATCGTATTCATATAAATTATTTGTTATTTGGTTATGGTTTTCTTGAAGTTTTAACTGAGTACTATTCGTTGAAATTATATTAGAAGGTTCTAGTTCACTCATGTTCAAACAAAATTTTTTAAAAATATTTTTATACACATTTAAATATTATTATAATCTATATAATTCATTTTATAGATAAATATTATATATCCTAATGATAAGAAATGATATAGAAATATATTTATAAAATATTCATTTAAAAAAAAAAAAAAAAAATTGGATATTTTATAATTAAGTACACACATTATTAATATATATATGTGTATTTATTTATTTATTTAAATGTTTACGTATGCATATATAAGGAATAAACTAAATAATGGCTATTTATAACACACTATTTGTTTGTAAAAATATATGTATAGCAAGGTAACACTTTTTAATAAACCACATAGAAAAAAGGGAAAAAAATAAATAATTATATATTACAGATATTCATAAAACCCAATATTAAACATAATGATGTTTTGTTTAATATATAAATATTTTTTGATATTTATATATTAATATGATTTTTTTTTCTGGTTACATATATATATATATATATATATATATATATTTTATTCTTTTATGGTTTATTTCGTTATAATGGTACGCATGTAATTACATATTCTCTTTTATGGTTTTTAAGTGCTTTACTACAACAACATAGGTATATATATATATATATATATATATATATTTATATATTTATTTATTTATTTATTTTTATTGATTATTTCATATAACCAACATAAGAATATAATATTAATTATTTAAGGGGATTAGAAAAATTGTCTTACTAAAATTCTTAAGTATTATTTTATATTTATTATTATTATTATTTTTTTTTTTTTGATGCATATGTGTATAAAAATGTTAATTATTTATTTATTAATCTTTTATGATACAATTTTTTGGTTTTATGAAATGTTGTTCATACAAATTGTAAATATTAAATCTGTGTAGAAATTTATAAAATAATTAACAATGATAAACATTTATGAAGTAATTTATATGTGTTTCTTAAAAAAAAAAAATAAATAAATTAAATTAAATAATAAAACAACAAGAAAAATACATATTATTTAATAAATATTATTGAATGTACATAATTATTTAATAGTCATAATGTTGTTTAATTGTTTAAGAAAACAAAAAATAAAAAATAAATGAATAAAATTATATATATATATATATATATATATATATTTATTTATTTATTTATATTATATAATTCATTTTAATTATTATTATTTTTATGCCATTCCTGTTTTAATGCATTTACAAAAACTTCAACATCTTCACTTTCTTATTGTATCCATTTATTTGTAATATCTTTTTTATAATCTTCAGAGCTATTATAATTTCTTAGGTGCTTATTAATATTATCATGAGCTACATCTAGATATTTCCCCCATTGTTTATTCCACATATCATCTCTCCATTTATGATCCATATGATCAGTATTATTGTTATATTATTCTTCTGTGTTTTTAATCATATCTTTCCAAAGTTTAGATAAATTTGTAATTAATTCATTTGTCTTTTTTATTTCTTCTGTTGATTGGTTACTAGAAACATGATCCTTTAAATTTGAAGGATTATTTTGACTTGTATTAACTACTAATGAAAAATTGTTTTTCCATAGATGCTCAGCATGTTCTGTTAATATTCTATCATATCTTGTTTCAATATTATGTTGGTATAATTGATTTTTAATTCCATACTTATTTATATTTCTATAAAACATCATGGAAAAAATAAATAAAATAAAATAATAAAGTGGAATATGCATATACATAATATATGTAAAAATAAATGTATGAATATATATTTTATGGTATTTATTTTAACTTGACGTTATGTGAAGAAAAATCATTCGATATAAAAACAAAGACAAAAAATAGATTAGTAATTAGTGTAAATTTTTTTATTTGTATGGTTATATTTTCTGCATATTTTTAGTGCCCAAGAAGGGGTTATAAGTTCACACTGCTTTTTCATATTAGTGAAAATATTTTGGTTATGTAGCATTATTTATTTATTTTTTTTAAAATAGAACTAACTAAATAAATATATATATATATATATGTACGTATAGATTATATAATTTTTCTTATAATTGTACTACTTCAATTGTGTATAATAAGAAAAAAAAAAAAAAAAAAACATAAAATTGCGTTGTAGTTGTTTTATGGTACCTAACAAAATATATAGGAATAAATAGCTTAAAAATCAAAAAAAAAAAAAGAAATAAGTTATATGTCTTAATATATTTATTTAATAATATCGAATATAATATGTTATGCATAAAAGAACGAATTACTTTACAACTATATAAAATGTGTATACCTAATCCTTTTTTAATTTTAGATATATATATATATATATATATATAATATATTTTATATTTAAGTAAATATAAAAGATTGTACTATTTTTCTTTTTATGGGAAAAATAAATGTTTGTAATATAATAAAAATTCAACAAAGATAAAATATAATTTATTTATATTTTTTAACATAAAAAAAAAAATAATTATAAAAAGGTAATATTATATTTGAGTCAGAATCCAATAATAGGGTTGCGTTTTTTATTATCATCTAAAAATATGAACAATTTATATATATATATATATATATATATAATATATGTGGTACGCAAAATATTATATTAATAATAAAGTGTTCGTATTGTTCTAAATTAGAAAAAATTTTTGTATAATTAATCTTTATGTAAAATGATTACAAAATATATTATTATTATTATTAATATTATATATACTAAAAATAAAATTATTATTATTTCAGTATTGTTTTAAA
Source organism: Plasmodium reichenowi (assembly GCF_001601855.1). Classification (NCBI taxonomy): domain Eukaryota; phylum Apicomplexa; class Aconoidasida; order Haemosporida; family Plasmodiidae; genus Plasmodium; species Plasmodium reichenowi. Next base: position 31,716 of record NC_033656.1, on the reverse strand, counting down.
ATAATAAAATATTTCGTTTAACAATTAATTTGTATTATATATGTATAATAGTTATTTCATTTTCTTTCTTTTTTTTTTTTTTTTTTTTTATATGATTTTAACAAAAATAGAACCAAAATTATATAAATTATGTATTTCATATAATATATATATATTACAAAAATAAAATGAGGATGTTATTTTATTATGCACATTGTAATGTAAACATTCTGATCTTTATTAATTTTTTAGAACACAGAACAAAAGTATTTCATATTTTATTGTTATGGTGTTCTAGTTTACTTATGTTTTTAACAATATATAAATATATTTATCTAAGTAATATGTTTATTTAAAATCTTTATGTTAATTCTTAAACTAAATGAATATTATACGAGGAATAATAAGTTTTGTATATATATTTATCATACTTATATTTTAAAGTTATATATATATATATATATATTTGCATTTTTCACTTTTAAGTTATTGTTATAATAATTTGATAACTAAAATAGAATTACTAAAAGAATATGAATAAAACCGTTTTAATAATATTAGAGATTAATAATTCAAAAAGTATAACCATAAAAGAATATACACATATATATATATATATATATATATATATATATATATATATATATAAGGACGGCATTTTTTTTTTCTCTTTTTTTTCTATATTTATTTTTTCATATAGATATACACTTTTGTAATATTATATTATTTTTATATAAATAAGGATTAAGATTAAGAAAATCATAATAGAAGGAAAATAAATAAAAAAATATAAATAATATATATGTTTATATATATAAACTAATTATTATATAATAAAAAATCATAGATGTTAAAATATATAGTTTTATTTATATAATATAAAACTGTGACAACTTGTACTTATATTTTTTTTGTTGGTGTAATATTTGTATAATAAGAATATAATTATAATATAAACATATATATATATATATATATATATATATATATACATATATATTTAAATTCTTTTTTATGTTAATATAATATATTTATATTTTAAAATAAATATATAATGATATATATACGTATGAATAAAATAATATGTTTTTTTTGTTTTTTTTCTATAGAATTTTATATATAATTATATATAAAACACTGATATAGAGAACGAAAAAATTTTAAAAAAAAAAAAAAAGGCTTTATTTTTATATTTTTGAATAACACAATTTGTTTTTACTTGTTTGACAACATTTTTAACTGAAATTCAATATAAAAAAAACAAAAAACAAATAACGATTAAAATCTTTTAAGATTTCATAAGATTACAAAAATTTAATATAAAATGTAATTTTTATTTGTTTTAATATGTTGTATAGAATAATATATATATAATAAACATTATTTTGCTATTTTTAATTTTATAACGTATAAATAATTATTTCAAGTTCAATTTTTTTCTTTTTCTAAACACTTACTTAATACCTATTCCTAAATAAATTTATATTATAATTATATAAAAAAAAAACAGATTCCTTGTAAGCAAAATCATAAAGGTAAAAAACATTTTAATATAAAAAAAAACATTGAAATTAAAGCGCTTAAAATATATATGTTTATTATATTATTTGTATATATATATATATATATATATATATTATATAACTATTTATAAAAAAATATATATAATTTTATATTTTATAAATTATATAAAAAAAAAAAGAATTTATTAAGTGAAAAAAGAAAAAAAAAAAAAAAACGAAGGAAGGAAGAAATAAAACGAAAAAAAAATAGAGCATTTTATTTATATATCAAAAAAAAATAAAATTATTTAATTTTTAATAATAAGAGATGTATAATCAATAATATTTATTATTTTTTTTAAATGTGTTAAAAAATTTTAAATAAATATAAAAATTCAATGATTTTTAAAATAATATATTAAAAATTAAATGAAATTAAAATTAGAACGTTCCTAGAATAATTCTATTTATATAAAATTAAAATATATATAAAATAAAATAGTATATATATTTTTATTCTGAATTTGTATAGTTATATAATATATATATAATATATAATAAAATATATATATTATATATATATAACATCATGCAATTTTAAAAATATTAAGAGAAAAAGGATTGGATAGTTCCGGTTGCTAAATGCAGTTATATAATAAAATTCAGAACTTGTTTTTTATAGAATGAAAAAATAAAAAATATGAATTTTAAAAAACAATAAAAAATACCAACTAAAATTTTTTAAAGAAATAGATATTTTTTAAAACATTATTATAGCTTTTAATTTATAATACTTAAAATATATGGTATATTTAGTTATTTATCTATCTTAAAATACAGTTTTTTTTTTTTTTTTTTTATTACGGTATTTATTATTTATAGATGTTTATAAAATAATTATTGTTCTTTATTAAGGAGGTATTGATCTATATTATATATATATATATATATAATTTTAAAAAAAGTATTGCATATATATTATAACATGAATTTAATATTTATATAGATAATATTTTTTTTTTTAAAAATAATGCCTATTATATATACAAAATAAGATAGTTATAGAATAATCTCTATAATAATAATGAAAAAAAATAATATTTGAATAAAATTTAAATAAGAAAAAAGGTTAATACATATATAATAAATAAATAAAAAATAATCAATGAAATGAATAATAATATCTTATCGCGTTTTATTATATATATATATATATATAATATATCTTTTTCTAAAAAATTCAACGTGCTTTATTTTAATTATGAATATATTAAGAAATATAAAAATTTGTGGGTGGGTAGTAAAAACAAGTCGTTTTTTTTTATTTCTTTAAAAATTAATATTTCTATATATATAAAATAATTATAAACATTATAATTTTATAAACATTATAATAATTTAAAACTTAATATATAATTTTTAAAAATAACAAAAAAAAGTTATTTTTTTTTAAGTTAGCATTAAAAATTTATTATTTTAAATTGAAGTTTTTTATTTTTTATTTAAATTTATAAACAAATTATAAAAAAAAAAAAAAATAAATTTTAAATTTATAAAAAAAATAAAATTTTTTTTTTTAAATTATTTTTTTAAAATAAAATTTTTTTAAATCTCAAAAAAAAAAAAAATTCATTTTTGAAAAAAAATTATTTTAAAAACTTTTTTAAATATTTTATTTTCTTGAATTAAAAATCCGTTTTTTTTCTTTTTTACAAAATATTTTAAACTTTTTTAAAAAAATCTTATTTTTAATTAAAACTTTCCCCAAAACTTTTCTTTAAAAAGTAAGTTTCTTTTTTTATTCTATTGAATTTATAGAAAATAGAACAAAAAAAATAGAAAAAAAAAATATTCTTATATTTATGAAAGAAACTCTCATATATTATATATATATATATATATATATATATATATATATATATATTATATAATATATAATATATTGAGGGAAAAAAAAAATATATAGAATAAAGATACTCAAAATATAATAATACTTTTTATAAAAGGAATACATATCCATATATATATATATATTATTTTTTTATTTTTTATTTTTATTTTTTTTTTTTTTGTAGTTTTATCAAAATGAAAATCACAAAGATCTTTTATTTCTTTGCCGCCTTATTGGCCTTAAACTTCATTGCCCCAAACTACTTTAACGGATATGTAGAAGCAAAGAAAGCTTTAACACCAGCTGAAAAGAA
>NC_033656.1:20981-27931 GCF_001601855.1 Plasmodium reichenowi | reverse complement strand
TTAACAACTAATTGAGACTACTAAAAATATTATAGAACCAGAGAAAAAAAAAAAAAAAAAGAGAGAGGGAATATATGGTATACAATAAATTGAGAAATACAAACACAAAAAAAATAGGGAATTTTTTGTAATAAAAATATTAAATATTATTTTGCATTACATATATAGAACATAATAGGGGATATATACAAGAAGAGGAACTTATAATATATATATATATATATATATATGAAAATCCTATTGATCTTTGTTCCCCTCATTTAGAAGAATATATATATGTATCTTCAAATATAATTTATTTTTATTATTAGAAAGGATTTGTTAAGAATTTTTTTTTATTTCGTTTTGTTTCTTTGTGAGTGAGTGAATTATAATATATATATATATGTTTAGAAATTATACATGAGCATTATTCTAATGACTGAGAAATATTAAAGTCCGCAGAAATTTAAAAAGAATATATATTTATAGTACGAGTACTTTTTTTAATTATTTTTTATTTTATTCTATTCATTATATATAAATATATTTTATATATATATATATATTACATATATTTTATATGTATATGTATATATATTTTTTATTGCATTTTTATTTTTGCTTTGAAAATATTTGTACCATATATATATTTTTTCATAATACCAAATAGTGTACCTTTTAATCTGTATTATATATATATATATATATATATATAGATACTAATTGAACAAACTTAGAAAATAGACATACATAAGATAATTTAAGAAGAAAGGAAAATCGACTGAAATTTATTATAGTACAAAGAAAAAGAAAAAAAATTATTTGTATTAAAAAAGAGAATAAAATTAATAAAATATAATCTTTTATTTAGATATATTATGAATATTTCTATAAATATAAAATTATATATGTATATAAATAGCAGAAAAAAAAAATTTTTTTTTTTGTCCAAATATTTTATGATGCGTTGTAAAACTCGCTGTGCTTATTGGCTTAAGTAAATTTTTTTTTTTTTTTTTTTTATTTCATTGGGATTGATATAATATAATTATATATATATATATATATATAATATTTATGTATATTGGTTAATTATATTGATGACACAAATGGTACAATATTAAAATCATAATATATTGAATTTTTAACTGAATAAAATTTTATCTTTTTTATATATTATTTATATTATATATAAAACATAAAAATAAAATTCATTTAACCGTTAAAATTTTCTACAAGTATATTATATAATAATAAAAGAGGATATAATAATTATATTGTAAAGAATTTTTAAAGTAAAATATAATATAAATATGTACATAGTATATACTACTACTGGGCCTTTATATATATATATATATATATATAATAAAGAATTTCATTTTTCATATAAAAGAAAGGTTCATTATATATATATATATATATATATATATATACATCAACATATAGATAAATGTAGAATGTAAGATATAGAAATAAATAATATATATTAAATATTTTATGTCCTTAAATATCGCTATATTTTTGTTCAATGAAAGAATAAAATATTATGATAAAGGGGTTATATATTAAGAAGGTGATATATAAAGAGATCATAATATTTAAAGATATTAATAATATATTATAAGTGCAACCACATTTTTTTTTTTTTTTTTTTTTGAAAGAAAATTTATTTATTAAAATATATATATTTAATATATCTATGTATTATATTTTTGTTATAATTTATTTATTTTATGATGTTTTAAATTTCAGTATTGATATATTTAATATTTTATATTTTATAGATATTTTATTTCTGATTAAATATTTTTCTATTTAAGAAATAAAAATAACAATTGTTATGTAATATAACATATATTTTTAATTTTCCATTTTTTTTTTTTTTTTTTATATTTTGTATGGAATACATTTGAATCCTAAAAATATATTATTACATTGTTCTTTATTTTTTTATTTATTGACTTTTTTTTATGTTTTCATATTTTATTTAATAATATATATGAGCATATGTAAAATTGATTTTTTGTACGAAAACAAAAATTTTAATGTCTTTTTTCTTAGAAAAATAAAACAGTTCTTAAATTAATAGAAATATATTATAAATATAAATATATATATATATATTTATATATTACTTTATTTTTAATTATGGTACGAGGTATATAAATAAATAAAAATTAAAAAAGAAGAAGAAAAGTAAAACACATTCTCTTTAAAGTTTACTACAAAAAAAAAAATTCATTTATTTTATTATTATTTTACAAAATTATACAATAATATGTATATATTGTATAAATATGTTATGAAAAATGTAATTTCTTTTCCTTTTATTTTATATATACATTGTATAATAATATATATATATATACACAAAAAGTTCATAAAAATAATAAAAATAATATATAACAATTTCTTTTAATTTAAAAAAAAAAAAAAAAAAAAAAAAAAAAGAAATATATATATATACATATATTCATGTGTATTATATGTAATTCTTTGTGATTTAGATATATCTATATTTCTGTGCTATATTTGTTTACATAATATCGGTACGCCACTGCCTTTTTTGTTATTGATTGAAAAAGCAAATTTTATCGTTTTAAAAAATATGGTCATATTTTATCTATGCTGGATTTTTCTTTACTACTTGTCTTACTACCTTTTTTTTGGGACTTTTCTTTTTTGAGAAATGAACTCCTAAACCTATACTTGCACCAAGAAGTACTGCTACACCTGATGCAATGGCAGAGTACATCATAATTTTTTGGTTTCTTTTTTTAATTTCTGCAGGTGTTAGTTTTTTTTTTGCTTCAACATATCCGTTATGTTCTTTATTAGGGGCAATAAAATTCAAGGCAAATATGAAAAAAACGAAATATAAAATCCTTGTTACTTTCATTTTCGTAGATCTATAAAATTAAAGTAGAAATAATATAAAATTAATATATGTATATATATATATATATATGTAATATATATGTTTTAATATATAATATATGTAGAATTTATAATTTTCCAGATGTATAAAGAAAGGTATCTATCTATCTATATATATATGTTTATTTATTTATGTTTATTTATTATTTTTTTTTATACCTTTGTTTTTATGCTTGTGTTTTTTATAAAGGGTTGTAAAATAGGATTTAATTTTTTTTTTTTTTTTTCTTTAAATAATTATTAATAATATAATATTAATAAAAAGTTTTTTTTTTTTAATATTTAAAAAAAGTAAAAAAAAAATAAAAAAAAATAAAAATTTTTAAAATTTTATTTTTTATATATTATATATATATTTATTTTTTAAATATAATATATATTTAATATAATTTTATTTTTATATTATTTATATATATTTTATTTGTATTTTTTATTTCTTATAGGCTTCTTTTTTTAAAAAATATTGTTTTAATATTTTTATTTATATCTATATTTTTTTTTTTTTTTCTATATATATATATATATATATATATAATATTATACAAAATATGTTTTTCTAAGAGTTTAGATTAGTTCATAATATATTTTTAGAATTATTATTTATTACATATAAAAGAGAGTTATACATAATTATATTCATAAATGTAATATATATATATAAATATATAACTATACAGATATATTAATATTTATTTTTGAGATAATATTAAGGAATATTGTGATTGTTAATTGTAGATATCTATATTTATCATATAAATATTTTTTTAATTAATTCAAATAAACAAAAAATAACTTTCTAAAAAAATATAATTATATATTATTATGCATATAATAATAAATAACAGTATAAAATATATTTATTCTATAAAATAGCTTTTATAACCGATTATTATGAAGAATACTAAAAATATAAAGTTAAAAAAAAAGAAGATTATATTTATATAATATATATATATATATATATATATATATAGTTAATATTATGAAATAATAAATATATAGAAAATATGTTTTTGCTTTTTCATTATTTATATATTTATAATATATATCCTAAATATATAAGCTATCGCTTTTATTCATTTTCTTTCTTTATTTTTTATTATTATTATTATATATATATATATATATATATATATATATATATATATATATATATATATATATATTTATTATTATTTATCATGGATGTAAATAATTTTTTTATATATTATTTATTATTTTTTGCGTTATACCCCTATAATTATATTTATATTATGTATATATAATAAATAAATAGATTTGTTATTTCATTTATTGTTATATATTTATTATATATATATATATATATATAATAATATTGTATATATTATTTTTATTTATTTATTTTATGTATTAAAATAGATTAAACTTTTTTTAATCTTATTTTAAAAGTTCATGGAAAGGGATTTTGTTCTGTATTTTAAATTTGGATAATTATATATATTACTTATATATAATAAAAATGCCATTAATCAGATTTCACGATGCCTTTTATTTTTTTTATATGAGAAGAAGAGAAATATAATGTTATAATGTTTAAGTAATATTTTATCCAGAAGGTGAAATGAATAATATTATAATTTTAATTTTATGTTTATATATTTAGTAGTGTTTATTTTGTTAATTTTATTTTATTAAAGAGGAGCATATTATAAAAAAAAAAAAAAAGAAAAAGAAATATATAGAACAAAGCTATGATTATAAGTTTAATTCTTATATTATTGTATTTATATATAATATTTATAATATATATAATTAATATAATATATTTTTATATATAGTTAGTGAAATAATTATTTAAAATTTTATAAATAAAAAAAAAAAATAAATATAAATAGAAATATATATATATAATAATTATTAATGTAAAACTTTATTTTTAATACAAAAATAAAATTTTAATTTTTTTAAAAAATATTTGTCAAATAGTATTATAAGTATAATAAAAAGTTAAATGAGAAAATAAAAAAAAAAAAAATACTTAAATTATACTTTATATAAAATACACATATTTAAGGATATTTTTACATATAAAATATAAAAAAATATATATTTATCGTCACATTATATTAAAAATTAAAAATATAAATACAGAATGTTTATAAAGTTACTATATATATATATATGTTTTGATGATTCCGTATTTAATATATGAATGAATACCTTTAATTTTTTGTTTATATGTGGTGTTTATTTTGTAAAGTTTAACGTAAAAGATTTTTTTTTTTTTTTTTTTTTTTTTTATATTATTAGAATATAAAATGATATATAAAAATGTAAACAAAATTTTTATAATGGTAGTGAATATTTGAAAGTTCCAAAAATAAGAGAAATAAAAAATAATTTGCAAGATTATGTAAAAGATACATAAATAACATGTAAAAAAATAAAATTACCTCTTTATATTTAATATGTTTGTTATATAAAGGTGTATACATTTTTTTTCTTTATTCAACATAAAGAAAAAAAAAAATATATATATATATATATATATATATATATAATAATAATAATAATAATAGTAAGCGCACATTTCTTCTATAGAGTTTCTTATGTATCTTTTTTGTGTGAATTATATATAAAAATGTATTCAACATAATAAAATGAAAAATATGGAAATGTTAAGGATATATTTATATCCAGAGGAAAGAGAAAAAAAAAAAAAAAAAAATCGAGCTTTTGATTTTGAAAAATGATGATTTGTTAAGATTATATTGAATAATCTTTTGTTGATTGTATAAATTAATATACAAAAATATATGTTTAAAATGTTTTCTAGTATTAAGTATTTTGAAAAATATCATTATATAAATATATATATATTTATAATATATATTTTTGCGATATATATATTTTTTATATACAGGTTTTAAGGTATGTAAAATAATTTTATTTTATTTATTATTTTTTCTGTTCCCCTTTTAATATCAATCATTTTTAAAAATTAATTTTTTCTTTTTTTTTTATTGAAGGGTTGCGTTTATCATAGAAATTTAAAAAAAAAAAAAAAAAAAATTTTAATTAAATATTGCATGTGTAAAAGAAATAATTGCCATATTTTTTATATAGTAAAAATATGAAATAACATACATTGTAAAATTACGGTGTCCTTTTTTTTTTTTGTTTTTTTTTACTTTTATTTTTTATGACATATGTATTCTATATAATATTTTTTCCAATCTTATTAAGGAAATAAAAAAATAGAAAAAACTGAGTACACGAATTTTTAAATTAATATATAAGAATTTATAATTAATTAAAAATAAAAAAAAATTTATATACATATGTGATATAATAATTATGTTTTATTTTTTATTTTTTAATATTTTGTTATATATATATATATATATATATATATATTTTTGGAAAATATTTATCTCCTTTTTAAATAAGTTCATAAATTATATTGAAACAATTTTATTTCAAAAATTATTTTATTATTTTGAGGATTGGTTTTTTATATTTTTTCTTTTTTTTTGAAAAGTTTAATATATATGGCATTTCTATAAAAATAAAAGGAATAATATATATATATATATATATATATATATATATATTTTAGTCTTGTGTTTAATAATTTATATGTATGTTTTTTTGAATGTGTATGTATTTCCCTTGAAGATGATTGAAGAGAGAATATATATATTTTCATTTTTAGAAGAATTATAAATATATATATATTTAATTATTTAATAATTACAAAAAAATTAAAATATGTTCTTAAAATATAAATGTACATTGTCACATGTTCATATTATATTTTGATTTGAATATTAAGGAATGTAGTATATGATTATATTGTATTTTTCTTTTATTTATATATTTTATACTTTATTAATATATATATATATATATATATATATATATATTATTGGAAAATATTTATCTCCTTTTTAAATAAGTTCATAAATTATATTGAAACAATTTTATTTCAAAAATTATTTTATTATTTTGAGGATTGGTTTTTTATATTTTTTCTTTTTTTTTGAAAAGTTTAATATATATGGCAT
>NC_033656.1:13865-19147 GCF_001601855.1 Plasmodium reichenowi | reverse complement strand
CCTAAATAAAATAAATGGAAAAGGTGTACACAAAAAAAAGGTAAAAGCATAATAATAATAACGCATATTATATATTTCTGTACTCTTAAAATATTAAGAAAAAAAAAAAAAAAAAAAAAAAAGAATACCATTTTAAAAGAAAAAAATATATTCTTTTAAAGTATTAAGGCTTTGGAATACGTTAAAATTATGAATCTTCAAAAAAAAAGTTTTTCTTTTTTATTATATTATATATATTTAAGACCAGTTTTATACATTGGTACGTTTCTTTTCATGGTTAAAATATTTATTTTTAACAATAAAAAACAAATTAATCGTTATTTTTAATTTAAAATTAATTAAAATTTTATTAATAAAAATAATGTTATATATGATAATATAATAATATTTTATATATAAAATTAATAGTCTTATGGTTTTTCTTATAAATTCATAAATATAGAGTTCATATATATAATATATTCTTGAAAATTTTTAATTAATTCAGGTATGATTTTTATATATATTATAATTCTTTTAATATTAAATTTTAATTAACATATATATATATATATATATATATATATATATAAATATATATATTTTTTCTATGAGGAAAATTATAAATAATATATATATATATATATATATATAGGGATAGTACATATATTTATATGATTAATCATAATTAAATAATTTCCATAGTAGAATGTTCTATATTTTTATTTGAGAAAAATTTCTGTATTAAAATGTGATATATATAATTATATGGATATCGTTTTATAATATTTTATACTGTTCAAGAATATAAGATAAATAATTTATATATGTTATAAGAATATATATATGTATAATATCGTATATATTTATGTATCTTATGTTCTATAATTGTTCAAAAACATTTTGCTAATTTAATGTATATTATAAAGTACTTTATATAAGTATATACATCTGTTGATGATAAAATCTGATGCACATATATATATATATATATATATATATTATAAGTATTATCTTTGCATGAATATATAATTATTTATTTATAAAATATAAAGTTTTAGTTCAATATTATTATCATACTATTTGGAAATTAAATATTTTATTTATTTATTTTTTTTTTTTTACTAAATGTAGAAATAATTAAAAAAGGGAAAGTTACATTATATAATATAGAATAAGACAGAGGAATAGTTCCATTTTATATGCATATATTAAAATTATCAAAAAAAAAGAAAAAAAATTTTACATTGGATAGTCATATAGTGTATGAAAAATTTTAATATATTCGAATCGAATATGTCAGAAAAAAGTTTAGACACTATGCCTGCTAGAAGTTGCCCCACATCTCTCTGGAATCCAAAAATGAAGATTTTGAATAATATGAAAGCATTTTATATGTCATTATTTCAAAGATATATGTATGTTTTTATTTCTTTTGCTTTTCTTATGCTCTTATTTGTAATAAAAATAGAAAAGGAAAAAAAATAAATGAAAAGTTTTAAATTTGAAGAATTTTTTTTTTGCAATATATATATATATATATATATATATATTTAAAAAATTTATCATTTATATTATGTTATATTTATACCTAAATATGTTCATCAATTTAAAATATCATTCATGTTATTTTTTATTTTATATTTTATATTTTATATTTTTTATTTGTTTTTGCAGAATGTACCTAGTATTGAAGAAAATACATATTCAAGAGATATATTAGAGAAGAGATTTTTTAGAAATTTGTATGAAGATGAGTTAATAAGAAAGGATTCAAGCAAAGTTAACACTAGAGAACATGGAGGTGAATCACAGGTATTGCATTTGAGTGATGTAATATCTCAAGTTCTAAAGGATTCTGGTATGAGTAAAAGCAATATTAGAAGTACTAATAAGGTTGATGTTATTTTTGATAAGAAAGGTGTGAAACCTAATATATATGAAAATAAAAAAGTGCAAAAAGATCCTAATGAAAAAGTAATATATTCTGTTGAGGTATATAATAAGGAAGTTAGTGATTCTAATAGTGCTGATAGTAAAATGAAATATGGAGAACAACTAAATAATCATTTTATAGGGAAGAAAAATGAAAAAAAGGATATTACTGGGAAATTAGGAGTAAAAAGAAAATTAAAAATTTATGATCGTGAAAAAGAAATAGAAAAACTAAAAAATGAAGCAAAATTTTTAAAGAAACTCAAGTATGAAAACTTTGAAGAGTATGCAAAATATAAGCCAAAAAGAAAGCCAAGTGAAATAAATAGCGATATATCTGAAAGAAAAGATGAAAGAGAGGCTGATAATGCAAAACTATCAATCTTTGGAAAAGAAAAATTAGATATCGAAGAAACTAAAAAGGATGAGAAAGTAGCATTAAAAAAAATCACTGACAATATTAGTAATATTAAATCAGAAGTGGTAGGAATAAAAGAAATTGACGAAGAAGGAATGGAAAGCATATCAAAAACTATTGATAATAATAAAAAATCAGAAGTTGTTGGAGAAAAAAAAGTTAAGACTGAAGAAATAAATAAAAAAGAAATGGATTATGAGGAACTAACAGAAAAAGAAACAGAAGATGTTGATTCATTAAACGAATGTTTATTATTTTATCCAAATAATGGTGATAGTATGAATTTAGAAAATGTGTTAAAACATATTATGGAATATGATAATTCTGAAAACACAATAGATGATCTAAGTGAAGAGGAAAATTATAATCAATTATATAATTTATTATATAGGACTTTCCAGAAAAACTTTTATAATATATATAAATTACATGAAATGTTATATCGTGATTTGACCAGTGTTTCTATATGGGATGAATATGAATTGGATTTATATAATGTAAATGAAAATGGTTTGTATACTGATGATAAGGATTTGGAACTGAATGAAAATATATTGTCTTTAAATTCTAAAAAAAATGAGGTGAGTACCTTAAGGGATATGTGGAATAAAATAAATAGAAATGAAGAGAAAAAAATTTCACTTACAATATGCCGTTTAAATTCTCTTTATATGAAATTAAAAAATAAATATGGTGTACCTGTTTTCCATTCAACTAATGAATTGAATAATGCTTATGGAAAATTTTTGGTTCATATGAATTATATGAAATCATATTTTAATGGAATTTTTAATGAATGGATTAAGACTAGTGAAGGGAATATCAAAGAATATAGAATTCTTATAATCGCATGTAGATTAATATGGAGAAAATTAAAGAAAAATACTTTAGAATCACTTGAACACATTATAAACAAAACTTTTGAAAAGAAAATTAAAGAGCGTGAATTGCATAATAAGAAACTTGTTCGTTTGTATAAAGCAAAATATCAAGAAGAAAAACATAATTACTTTTGGATAAAATTTCTTGATGAATATAAAGGAGACGGAAGCAATTCTTATAAAAATAGTATTACAGAAGCTCCTTATATAGGTTAAAATGTACTTGAATATATTTATATAAATTTTAAAAAAATGAAGTAAAAAAACAGAAAAAATAATACATATATAAAAATATTAAGTGGAATAACATAATACATGTATGTATTGTATATTTCACAGGAATCACTATTAATTACAATGATATATATATATATATATATATATATATATATAACGAATATATTATAATATGAATTAATTTTTTCTTTCTTTCTTTTTTTTTTATTATAACAATATGGAAGATACATAATACATTACAAATTTTATGTTTTCTATATGTCTTAAATATTAATTCATATAAATAAATAAATATATATATATTATATATATATATATATATATATATATATATATATTATATAGTACGTCTAGAATATACTTGATGTCACGTGTCATTTAATTTTTTGTACGAAAAAAACATATAAATTCTATTTTGCTCGTTTTTATTTCCATATACATAAAAAAATTTTATTTATTTAAAAGTACGCCAAAAAAAAAAAAAAAAAATATATATATATATATATATATATATATATGTATATGTACTTTTTCTTTTAACACAAAAAAATACACATGGGATATAAAGTAATAAATATATTGGAATATAATATTATTTAACTTTTTTTAAAACGAATCATTTAATTGTGTTCGTATAAATAATTTTATTTTTTTATTTTTTTTCCTACAAATATTTAAAAGTAGGAAAAAATTGTTCTGATATATATAATATAAAAAGAGAAATATATAAAATATATATAATATATATAAATTGAAATGTTATAGTTTTTAATATGAATAAATATTTCTTTAGTTTTATTAACATTTTTAAAATTGAAATGATTTTATTACACTTATAAAATAAAAAGACTTGAATATATATATTTATATGAATTTTAAATTATTTCATGAAATTATATAAATTAAAAAGATTATTATTATTATATAAAAAAAATTATAAGATATATATATAATATTATAAAACTATAAAAAAGAAAAAAAAAAAAAAAAAAAATGAGTTCAAAATGATAGGAAAATTTCAAATTAATCGTACTATATATTATATATATATATATATATATATATATATATGTATATAATATAATCCCCTCCAGAAGAAATGTTAAATTTTTTCAATCCACTTAATAAATTATATATAATTTTATACGTACTATAATAATAATATTGTAATTTTATTTTATATTATATTATATTTATATTTCAAATATATATATGGAAAAAATAAAAAAATTATATAAATTAATGAATAGCAATATTTTATATATATATAATAGTATAGTTTTAAAATAGTTTAAATATATATATTATATATATATGAATTGGTAAAATATATATGATTATATATATTATATATGACATTTAATCGTCTGTCAATTTCAAGGTTTTATTGTTTTTGTATTTATTATTGTTTTTAAAATAAAAAAAGAAAAAATTTCCTTTTTCTTATTTTAAGGTAAAATTAGATTAAAAACAGTACATTTATTAGTTAAATGTCATGTTATTAATATATGAATTTTTTTATTATTTTATTTTATTTTTTTTTTTTTTTTTTGTTTGTTTTTTATATATCCTATTTTATATTTTTGATAATTAATTTACAGATTTAATTCTTTTAAACTTATTTCATTTTTATTATTATATATATTTATATATGGATATATAATATAGAACAAATAATTTATATATAAGAAAATATTGTTGATTTAAAAGAATTTATATATTTACATGTGTTACAAGTGTAATCAATATATTTGGATAAATTTTTATTATTATCCTTAAGTGTGTTTTTATTATATTACTATAAATTGGTACATTGTATTATTCAAAAAAAA
>NC_033656.1:4634-13465 GCF_001601855.1 Plasmodium reichenowi | reverse complement strand
TTTTTATACAATAATTATTTATGTACACTTGTTATGGTATTATGAAGAAGAAATATATATATTTTTTATTTATATATTTATGTTGTTTGTATCTGTAGTATGTGTTGCAAATAATTAATAATATACCTTTTGTGTGAGAAAAAAAAAAAAAGAAAAGAAGCTATGAAACATTTTGAATTATTTATGTCTTAAACATATGTGGATAGACACTAGTTATAAAAGAATTGTTACTTTGAATATATATATATATATATATATATATATATATGTATATTTATTTATTTATTTGTTTATTTATTTGATTATATATTCTTTTGATAACAATATCGAAAATAATAAGTTTATTTAGAGAATTTATGTAGACTAATTATTTTTTATACTTTATATATTTATTAGTCTATTAGAATAATATAACATGTGCTTTTGTTGATGTGCGTAAATAGATTAATTATATATATATTAAAATTTTGTTTCATGTCATAGTTAATAATACATTTATATATATGTTTATGTATAATTTATGAATAAAAATTTATATATATTTGTTGTGAGAAAAGATGATATTTATTATATATGAACCATATATATATATATATTTATTTATTTATATTTATATTTATTTAATTAAATGAAGATTTTTGTTGAATTAAATAAATAAAAATAGATTAATAAATAATAGTAATAATTTTAAAGGGGTAGTAATAAAATATGAAATGTATTGAATGTTTTGAAAATATAGAAGATTTTGATGGAAATTTATCAAATGCCTCTATAAAAGAAATAGATAATGTTATTGTAAGTAAAAAAGAGAAATCTTTATTATTATCTAATAAAGAGACTTTATTTATCCATAATTATAAAGAGGGCATATCTAATATTAATAATGAATCATATAAGTTATTATCTATGGATAATTTTGGAAGAAATAAGAAGGAAACTATTATTAATAATATAGAAAAAGTATATAATAGAAATGTTGTGAATAATATATATTCATCTGATTTATTAAATAAACATTATAATAAGCAAAAGAAGCATAATTTATTACATATAGAACCTAGTGGTGTATTATACAAAAATGATGAGGATTATTTTAAAATAGCTTTACGTTATGATCCAAAAAATAATGTAGATAATAAAAAAGATGAACTACGGAAACAAAATGAAAATAATGATAATATATGTAATGTAATAGATAATGATTATTTTTTGAAGTATTCAAAATTTTTCAATAGTAAATTGAGACCTAAAAATATAGATGAAATATTAAAAACATTAGAGGAGAATTTCCTTCCAAATGATGATGAGAATATAATATTTATAACATCCGGAGGTACTAAAGTTCCTCTTGAAAAGGTTGATATAAGAAATATTGATAATTTTTCTACAGGAAGGAGAGGAGCACTTATGTGTGAATATTTTTTAAAAAAAAATAAGAAAGTGATTTTTTTACACCGAAGAGGATCTCATTTACCATTTGAATATCATTTAAAGGGTGTAGCAAATTTTAATAATTTAAATCTTGTAGATAATAATATTATTACATTTAATTTGAAGGAGGATGAAAAATTAAACCTAATAAATAATATAAAAAATTATCAGAAATATAAGGAGAACCTTTTTATAGTAGCTTTTGATACTATATTTGATTATGGTTATTATTTATTAGAAATTGGAAAATTATTAAATGATAATATGAAGAAAAGATATGAGAAATATTTTAATCTTAATAAGGATTTTAATTATACATTGGTAGTTGATGTATATGCTAAAAATATTTTAGAAGATATAGTTCATTTATTTTCGTCTAATAATAATGTAATATATGGTAAATATAATGAGGAAGGACGTTTTTATGAATTATTACAAAAATTGATTTTATTTGAAAATCTACGTTTAGAAAAATACAATAATAATAATAATAATAATAATAATAATAATAATGGATGTTATGATTTATCACATTTTTTTAAATATATATTTGATATTTTATATGATATGATTAAAAAAGGTCAAATTAGATTATCAGACGAAAGTATAAAAGATATTGTTGTAAGAGCAAAATTTTTTATAAATAATATTAATGGTTGTATGAAAATGAAGAGCCAGGATTACATTCTTAATGATATGAAGCATTTAAAATATAATGTCAATCATAAAAATAATAATAAAAATATGTATATGTATGAAAAAATAAATAATATTACTTTTTGTAATTCTGTACATATAAATGGGGAAATTAATGAAAATGTACCAAATGTTGGTGATAATAAATCAAATGAATTTTTATTTCCTTCACATTTAATGATATTATGTGCAGCAGCTAGTGATTTTTATATTCCTTTTGATGATTTACTTGATTTTAAGATAGATAGTAACAATTGTCCTTTTCAAATTGAAATGTATTTAACTCCTAAGTTTTATAAAATTACATATAAATATTTCCCGTTTTTAAAGCATTGTATATTTAAATTAGAAGATCAGGACAATGTACTTATTAAAAAATCAAATGAACGACTAGAACATGCAGATATGTTAATAGCCAATATATTAACGCAGAGAAATATGTTTGTTTATATTTTTAAGAAGGAACAAGAATATTTCAAATTAACTAAATCGAAAGGAG
Organism: Plasmodium reichenowi; assembly: GCF_001601855.1. NCBI lineage: Eukaryota > Apicomplexa > Aconoidasida > Haemosporida > Plasmodiidae > Plasmodium > Plasmodium reichenowi. Next base: position 10,839 of record NC_033656.1, on the reverse strand, counting down.
AACCAATTGAAAATAATATATGTCGTGAAGTATGTAAGCACTTTTCAATAATATAGTAAATGAAGAATATAATTAATAAAATATGTTGGAATAAATAAATAAATAAATAAATATATATATATATATATATATATATATATATAATAAAATTTTTTATTTATTATATGTATACATAAAAATTGGGCACAAATACACATATATATATATATATATATATATATATTAATATTTATATTTCATTGTTCTATCTTTATTTTTATCTCTATAATTTTGTTTATTTTTTTTTTTATTTTAATTTTTTTTTGTTTTTTAATTTTTTTTTTTTTTTTATAACCTGAAAATAAAAAATTTCAAATCATAAAATTTTACTAAAATAAAATAATAGCATATGTAATAATTTTTTTTCTTGAATTTGATCTGAATTTTGTTAAGAGTTATATGTTTTTTCATTTTACGAATTAAAATAAATTCTTATTTCATGATATATATATATATATATATATATATATATATATATATATATTTGTGATATGTATAAAATTGTTATATATCTATAAAAATATGGAAATTATTATTAAGCATATATTGTATTAATATGGTGTTGATAAATACATAAACTGTATTTATAGTAAGGAAATGTTTTCTACAAGTTTTATCAATTTATGCATATATATATATATATATATATGATGCCATTTTATATTATAAGAATACCTGTTGTTGTGTAGGCATTATGACAAGGAGGGCAACTTGTCAAAAATATGATATTTTGGTTACTATTAAGGTTATAATATCTGTATTATAATATAATGTAGTCATATTAGTTTTAAAGAATTTTCCTATTTATGAAATTCTTTTATGTTTTTTTTTTTTTTTTTTCTTTTTTATAGCAATTTTGTTTTATTTCATCAAGTGAAATTTTATATTTCTTTATCCTATTTAATTGATTTAATAATTTATGAGAAATAGGAGAATCAATATTTTTTCCGTAATGAAATATATATTATAGATGATGACATATATATATATATATATATATATATATATATATAATTATATTATATTTAATAAGGTAATAAATATTCTTTTAATTATTTATTAATTATCGAATTGTTGGAAATATCAAGGCTTGAAAAATAAGGAAGCATTTACATGAATATGATTATATAATTAATAAAAATAAAGCATCTGGTTATACCTATAGAAATATATATAATACATATAAATGTATATACATCTGTATATATTAAGTTTTATAGTTTAATTTCAAAATGTATCGTGTTTTTTTTTTTTTTTTTTTTAATTTTATATAATTTGTATATATGCATTATATTAAAGTGGTAAATAACAATTAAATAATTCCGAATATATTTATATTATTATAACAAATTATTATTATTATTTTTTTTTTTATATAAAGTAGAAAAGAAAAAGAAAAAAAAAAAGCAATAGAATTTATTATAAATATTGATAACGAAATAAATTAATAAAGCTCTATTTTTTTTAAATGGAAATAAACAAAATTAAGAAGCAAAAAATATTTATATAAACATAATGAATACATAAATATTTATATATATAATATGAATATTATAAAAATAGAAATGTATCCTTTTTTAATTTACCTCATTTGCTTAAGTATTTAAATTATTGGAACCATTATTTTACTTTTTTTATTTTAATTATAATTTAAGAAAAATATAAAAAAATAAGTACACCAAATTAATAAAATATAGAGTTTTATCGTTCGTATGGCTTTTTTTTTTTTTGTTTTTTTTTTGTTTTTTTTTTTAAATTATTAAGAAAAATAAAAAAATTAAATATTAATTATTTAAATTCATGTCTTGTATAATTTTAATAAAATAAATAAATATATAAATAAATATATATATATATATATATATATATATATTATTATTAAAATTAATTTTTTTAATTTATATGAAATATAGAAATATTTTTTGTATATAAATTAATTCGATTATATTTTAATAGATGTAAATAAAAAAAAAAATATATTTTAAATAAGAAGTTATGTATAAAATTGATCTGGAAATTTTTCATACGCTTGTAAATTTATATATATAATTTTATATATATATAATATGTATATATATATAATATGTATATATACTACATTTATGTGTTTTATATTTATTATTATTTTTTTTTTCTTAAGAAAAAGAGTGTTTTAGAAAATGTTATTTAAAATTTAAAGAAAAAGAAAAGAAAACATTTATATGAATATATATATTTTTAAAAAAAAATTTATAGATATGTAAATTTCATATACTCATGTGAAATATATGCTTTTCTTTTCTGATTATAGTATTTTATTCTCTATACTTGATAATATGAAGATCATTTCATTAGTTCTTTATTTCCTTATTAGTTTATTTTATTATAATAATTATTATTATTGTTTTTTTTAATTAATTTATTTGTGTATTTTTTGACTTTTATCATAATAATTAAAAAGTTGAATAAGTATTTTAATAAATTTATTTAGTATTCTTGTCATTATTTTAATTTTTTTTGTTCTAATATAGTATAATTAATATGTAGCATTTATTCTCTTTTTTTAATTTTTTTTTTTTTTTAATTTTCCGAAACATAAAAGATATGTGATATACATATATATTATAATTTTTTAAATATATTTTTAATAAAAAAATATGAATTTATTGTGAAATAAACAATATGATCAATGATGGAAAATTCTATATTTTTCCTAATGATTTGTGAAATAAAATAATACACATATAATTTATATATATAAATTTTATAGTAAATTTTTTTTTTGATGTCATTTTATTTTTTCTAATATATTTGTATTATTATTATAATATATAAAATTTTATTATTGTATTATTATATTTTATTTTTTATGAAAATAATAATCATTGTTTTATTGTATATGTATTTTAATACTTATTATTATCTTTTATAATTATTTATAAAAGTATGCTATGATATACAAAAATATTATATAAATATATATATATATATATATATATATTTATATAATATTAAGGAAAAGCAAATATTTTATAAAAAATAGGAAATTAAATATACAACTTTTAAGTGAATTAAATTTAATTCATATTAGAAACATTTTAAATAATAAGAGTGGAATAAAAAGAAATATCTATAAAAATTCTCTTCATGGTAGTTGTAAAAGGAATACAATGAAAAATTGTAGGAATATATTAATCGAAAAAATTTATTTTTTACTAGCTATTCTTGGGATATTATCTGTCGTGTCATTGGTAATATATATACGTAACAAAAAAAAAAAAAAAAAAAAAAAAATTATTTTTGAATAAATATGTATTTTAATTTTAGTAATGCACTCATAAGAAAAAAAAAAAAACATATATATATATTTTAAATATTTGCTTTATTTTATTTTTGTAGTATTTATATATACCTAATGAGAATATTAATTTAAGTTTTCATAAATATGATTCATATATAAGAATATTATGCGAGAAAAATCCAGATGATGATCAATTTGTGGGAAGTCTTTGTAGGACGGATTGTAATAGTAATTACAATGAAGATATAGAAAGAGAAAGTGATAAAAAGAAAAATATAATATTGGAATATATGGGACAAAACGGAATGAATAAAACTTACGAGTATCATATGAATTTAATGACACCTTTAGATAAATATGAAGAAATACAAAACCAAGATAGAGAAAAAGATGATCAAAACGAACGTCAGAAAATGGAAAGAAAAGAAATGGAGGAAAGAGAACAACGTGAAAGGAAAGAAAGGAAGAAACGGGAAGAACGTGAAAGGAACGAAAGGAAGAAAAGGGAAAAACGTGAAAGAAACGAAAGGGAAAAACAGGAAAATAAAGAAAGGAAAGAAAGGGAGAAACAAGAAAGGAAGGAAAGAGAAGAACGTGAAAAGAAAGAAAAGAAGGAAAGAGAAGAACGTGAAAAGAAAGAAAGGAAGGAAAGAGAAGAACGCGAAAAAAAAGAAAGGAAAGAAAGAGAAAAGCAAGAAAAAAAAGAAAGGAAAGAAAGAGAAAAACGCGAAAAAAAAGAACGCGAACAAAGGGAAAAACAATTAAAAAGGGAAAGACAAAAACGTGAAAAAGAGGAAAGGAAAGAAAGGGAAAGAAGGGAAAAACAATTAAAAAAGGAAAGAGAAAAACAAGAAAAAAGAGAAAGGAAACAGCGTGAAAAACAAGAAAAGAAAGAAAGACAAAAACGTGAAAGAGAGGAAAGGAAAGAAAGGGAAAAGCGTGCTAAACAAGAAAAGAAAGAAAGGGAACAACGTGAAAAACAAGAAAAGAAAGAAAGGGAAAAACGTGCTAAACAAGAAAGGAAAGAAAAGGAGAAGCGTGATAAACAAGAAGAAAAAAAAAGTGAGGAGCGCGAGAAACAAGAAAAGAAAGAAAAGGAGGAGCGTGAGAAACAAGAAAAGAAAGAAAGTGAGGAGCGTGAGAAACAAGAAAAAAAAGAAAATGGAAAATGCTTAAAACAAAAAAATATAAAAGAAGAAGGAAACAGGAATATTAATAAAAACGAAGATAATCAAAATAGGAATAACATGGAAACACGTCCTACTGATAAAAACAATAGAGTATAATAATGAGAAAAATATTTTTTTTGAAGACTGAAATTTTATATTATTTTAAGAGAATATTATGTAGGAGATAATGAAAAGTGTGATTAATATACAACGTAGAAAAATTAATAATAATAAATGGAAAATAATAATTTCACATTATGCTTTTATAATATATATATATATATAGTTAAATTTTGTGTATAATTTATGTACTAAATGTAAAATTGAATTAAGTTTTTTTTAAAACCGTATGTATTATTATATATTAAAAAAATTATTTTATATGTTTTTTTGCAAAATAATAAAAATATACTTAATTTATTTTATTCATATTATATATATAATTTTATAATATTATATTTAATAATATATTTTTTTTTTTTTTTCTTTGGTATATTTCATTATGATTATGCATATAAACATATTTATTTAATTAATTTAATATTGTTATTCTTATATGTATTAGAAGTAATATTTTTATTTTGTCTATTATATATATATGTATTGTATATATTTTTTTTATATGAATATAATTAAATGTTTAATTCATTACGTTTATATTTCCAATATAATTTTATATATGGAAATTTGTTTTTATAAGTGTGTTTTTTTTTTTTTTTTTTTTTAATTATGAATTCTTATAAATATACACATTTGTATAAAAGATTTTTTAAATGATTATAATAAGCCCTTTTAGAATTTTTGATTTAATATGAAGAATATCATACTATATGTTTATAGAATACTTTGTGTATTTATAAATAAAAATAAAATATATATTATATTATTGTAGAATACATTGTTTTTATTATAAATAGAATGAGAAAAATAAATAGATAAATAAATATATATATATATATATATATATATATATATATATATAATAAACATGTTAGAAGGAAAATAATATATATATATTAATTTAGATATGAATATTTTTTTATAAAAATATCTATATTATTTTAAATAAATTATTATTTAGTATTTTTTTATTATCAATATTTTAAATTATATAAGTATAGAATACAAATAAAGGTATAAGGTGTAATGATCTAATATGTCCAAATGTATATAATACATGTTTATATAATTGATATATTTGTTCTTAGTTTATATTATGTTTATTTGTTTTTTGTTGTTTGTTTTTTTTTTTTTTTATTATTATGTTTTTTCATAATATATGATTTTAATAGAATAAGTTTTGTTTATATTTTCTAAGAATTCAATATAATTAATAAATAATATCGTTTCAACTATGTGCACCCTTTGGAAAATAAAATAAATTAAAAAAAAAAAAAAAAAAAAAAAAAATGTGTGTTCCTTTATATAATTTTATCATATGTATATATATAAATATATATATGATTGTTATTCTATGTAATTTAATATATTAATTATTTCAGTATATTATAACGAAAGTTGTTTTTTAAAATATTTGTTTGTATTATAGAACCTTGATAATATATTTAAGAAAAAATTAAAGATATATTTATTAAAAATTTCCTAAAAAAAAAAATTATAAATATTAAATATGATGTAGATACTTAATATTACATAAAAAAGAATATATAATATATATAATATATAATATATTTATAATATAATATTATATATATAT
>NC_033656.1:0-4534 GCF_001601855.1 Plasmodium reichenowi | reverse complement strand
TATAAACAATATCAAAATAGAAATTGCAAAAGAAACAAAAATTATGTTTTATATTAATAAAAATTATTTGAATTTTTTTTTTTTTTTTTTTTTTTTTTCGGGGGGTATATTTTAATTAATATTATATTAAGAATGTATAAAAGTATATAACCACAATGGTGTTATACATTTATACAACTGTTTTAATAAAATAATTCTGTAATTGAATATATGTTTATAAATAATTTTATTTTAATATGAACACACATATATATATTACAAATATGTATGTATAATTCATAATATTCTTATTTGAATTTAAAAAATTTATTTATTTTTTATATTAAAAAAAAAATATATATATAATAATAAAATAAAAAGGATGGAGTAATATAAAAAATTAGATATGTTCTTATTTATATAATTGTAATATATCTATATTAATTATAAAAAATATTTATCAATATATATATATATATATATATATATATATATATATTTATTTATTTATGTATTATTATTTATTATTTTTTTTTCTTCTTTTCATATGGTTTTATTATACAACATATGAGAATCCTTTTTTAATATTTATTGATTAAACTTTTGTATATTTAGCATATATATATAAAATTAATATTCTGATTTAGAATATAATATTTCAAAAATGTTAAAATAGAAACGCTATTTTATAAGTTAAAAATAATTAAATTTGTTGTAAATATGTTATATTTTAACTTATCTAATATGAACATGTCTAAAAAGAGTTTGAATAAAAATAATGTGAATTACAAATTTGAATTTATAAATTTGTTTGATAAAAATGGGAAGAATAAAAGAAAAATTACAAGTTCGAAGTTTTGTAAATTTCTTATATTAACTACCTTAGGGATGTTATATATTTTATTATTGGTAATTATATAAATATATATAAATATATAAATATATATAAATATATATATAAATATATATTTATATATTTATATATTAGTTGAATAATTTTTATATTTTTAAGAATATTCATTATTATGATATATATTTAAATGATTACATATATATATATATATATATATATTTATGTGTATATTTTATTTATTATATTATTCTTTTTATTTTAACATAGAAAGTAGATATATGTACAATAAAGAATTGCACTTCAAAAAATTTTACACATAAAAAGAGACGTTTATATGAAAATGAATTTTTTAATAATTATAATGATGAATTTTCAAACGAAAATTATAACAAAGTTCCAGAAAAATATTTTCATTGTATTAAAACAGCAAAATTTATTGATGATGATTCTTCAGATGTACTTGTAAAAGAACATGATATTAATATAAAGGAACTTGAGAATTATAATTTATTTGAAAGTGATGAAATAAATAGTAATAGTAATTATAAAGAAAGAGAAACCCTGAATGAAATAGATGAAATATCTCCAGGTGTGATTAGGAATATAAAAGATGAAGGTTATAATATTGATGATAACTCTTATTCTTTAAATTTTAATTTAGATTATTATGTTGACAGAACTTACTATGATATTTTAAATGTGAATGTGGATGCATCATTAAATGAAATAAAAAATAATTATTATAATTTAGCTTTAGAATATTTTTTAGATAGGAATACAAATGATTTAAAAAGAAAAATGGAATTCGAGAAAATTAGCGAAGCATATCAAATATTAAGTGATAAGGAAAAAAGAGAAAAATACCATAAGGAAGGATTAGATGTAACAGAAGATATGTTTATAATGGATCCATCCATTTTATTTATGCTTAATTATAGTTTAGATCAATTGTTTCCATATATAGGAAAATATGATATAACAACTATAATAAATTTTGTAACTGATCAATTTACTAGAGGAAATATATTTGAAACATTAATAGGGAAAAGCTCATTAGAAAAATATGGAGATTTAATAAAAAAAATGGATGAAAAAGAAGAAGAAAGAAAAAATAAACTAGTTTTATTTTTAAAGGATAGGTTACAAGAATATGTAGATGTTGATGAGGATACCTGGATTGTAAAAATGGAAAATGAAATTATGGGTTTACTTGAATCCAAATTTTCAAGCTATATTATAGAATCAGTTGGTTGGGTATATGAAAATGTTGCCAGAGCTTTTATTGGAAAAGAAGGAAAAGTATTTAGTATGGATGAAAAGAAGGCAAGAAAACAAGCAAAACATAGAGAACAAATGAATAGGAAGGAAGCCATGATATGGAGTTTTAGAACAGTTTCTTCTATTGGATATATTTTGTCAGGAGAGCCAAAAAATCATCTAATGATTCACGGAGTAACTTGTAATATGTATAATTATAATGAAATGAATAATTTTTATAATTACGATGATAAATTGGTATGTCATTATCCAAATGGATACTCAATAAATAAAATGTTTCATAGAATAATACATACCTTTGTAAAAACTATGACAGTATACTTTTTGGATATTATTGAATCAATAGTTAGAGTTGCAGCAGAAACGGTTTTGTATGATGAAAGAGAAGATATAAAAATTCGCTTAAAACGAGCAAGAGGAATGAAGAAATTGGGTATTTTAATGCAAAAGGTTGCAAGAATTAGAAGTGAGGAATTTGGTGAAGACAAAGTTGATTTTTAAAATATTAATATATATATGTATCAAATATATATATATATATATATATTAATACGTACAAGTATATATTTAATTTATCAATTATGTTATTATTTTTAAATTTAGTTAAATTTTCTTCATTTTTGCATTTTTTTTTAGTATTATATATATATATATATATATAATTAACAATATATATACGTAAATGTAAATAATATCATTATGTAAAATATAATGATTACATAACAAATTTATGAGTTCAATATTATATATATATTAATACTTATTTATACATATTTAGAATTAATTTATTAAAAAGAATTTTTAAGTTGTAAAAAATTTTTACAGATTATATAAATCCTATGCATAATTAAAATACACGTATAATTTTTATTTATATAATAATTTCGAGTACATGATAAATAGACAAAATGCATAATTATGGTTTTCAATTTTGAAGGTATATTGTCCGTTTGATAATAAATCAGGTACACATATTAAAAGTACATATTTTAACAATAAGAATTATTAAAAAGTTTTTTTTTTTTTTTTTCTTTTTATTTTATTTATAGTATATTATTATATAATTCTGTTTTCAATTTTTCAATTTCTTATTTTTGTTAATTATATTTATTTTTTGTTATTGTTTTTTTTGCTTTTGCTTTTATTGTTTTTATTGCTTTTGCTTTTATTGTTTTTGTTATCTACATTATTTTTGTTATCTACATTATTTTTGTTATCTACATTATTTTTGTTATCTACATTATTTTTGTCGTCATTATTTTTGTTATCTACATTATTTTTGTCGTCATTATTTTTGTTATCTACATTATTTTTGTCGTCATTATTTTTGTTATCTACATTATTTTTGTCGTCATTGTTTTTGTTATCTACATTATTTTTGTCGTCATTGTTTTTGTTATCTACATTATTTTTGTCGTCATTTTTTTCTTTTTTATGGTTTAATTTTTTTTTGTCACTTGTTTTCTTATTTCCTGACCGTATTAATTGATCCAAATACCTTGTTGTTGGTTCGTCTAGTTCTTCATAAGATTCTTGTGATAAAATTCGATTATATTTATAATCTGATTTCACTAAAGATTCGGTAGTTTGATGTTTGGATGGATTTTGTGAATTCTATAAAAAGAATAGTAAAAGAATATATCACAAATTTGAATTTATATAAAAATAAGGAAATATATATAAATATATATATATATATATTTGGATTACCTGATTCAATAAAAATAAAGCTAACAGAAAAATCGCCATCATCTCAATTGTGAATAGAAAGATACTCTTTCTAATTATTTTACTGTGATTTGTTAAAAATTCCATATTGATATACATATATATATTTATAATAATGTATATATTTTTTTAAATAATAAAATTATTTAAGAATATTTAAAATGTTATATTTTATTCATATATATTTTAATATATATATTTATTTTATTTTGTTAAATTCTTATGAAGATAAAATTAAGAAAAAAAAAAAATGATAATAAAAAAAAAAATAAAAAAAAATGATAATAAAAAGAAAGAAAAAAAAAAATGATAATAAAAAGAAAGAAAAAAAAAAAATGATAATGATAAAAAAAAAAAACAAATTCAAATAATTTTTATTAATATAAAACATAATTTTTGTTTCTTTTGCAATTTCTATTTTGATATTGTTTATATATATATATATATATGTATATTAGATTTTTTTCATAACACCATAAAAAACAAAAAAAAAATAATAATAATAAAAACATATTTTTTATATATTATTAAATTATCTCCAATATGTAGTACATATAAATTCTTTTTTTTTTTTTTCTGTACATATTTTTATATTCTATGTATTAACATATATATGTATGTGACCTCTACGTATTCTTTTAAAAAATATGTTGAATCTATGTATTATTGCTCTTGATATATATATATATATATATA
>NC_033655.1:1363029-1366679 GCF_001601855.1 Plasmodium reichenowi | reverse complement strand
TAATATATATATTATAATAAAAAGTTAAATAAAAATTTACATCCTCATCATTTTTTTATAAAAAAAGTTTTTAAATATTGCATCCTTATAAAAATTATTAATTTTTTCTATCTATTAATTTTTTAATATTCTAATAAAAAAAATAAAAAAAAATAAGACTCCAAATGGATGAAAAAAATAACAAATTATTTGAGTGCGATATATTAATCTGTGGAACAAGTTTGTTGAATACTTTATTGTCTGTATATTTTTCTATTAAAAACTATAATGTAATAAATATTGATAAAAATAATTATTATGGTGATTACAATGGTTCATTAAATTTCTGTCAGTTTCAAAATGAACATAATGAATTGGAAAATTTTTATTACGAATTTTTACCTTTTTCCAATTTGACTCAAATAAAAAAAAAAGAATTACAAGATATTGTTCAAAATTATATGAAAATTAATAACAATAAATTTAATATAGATATAAATCCTAAAATTATATATAATGAAAGTAATATTGTTAATCTTTTAGTGAGTTTAAATGCTCATACGTATATTAGTTTTTTAGGTATACAATACTTTTATTTAACCTATAAAAAATTTAATGAACAACAACATCAGGAAAATTCCAACAATGTAAATAAGGATCATACACAAAATATACAAAATGAAGAAAACAAAATAACAAATGATTCATCCTCTACCATACTCAGTAATAATATAATAAACCAAAACAATAATAATGATGATTTAATTTTCGTAAAAGTACCTTTAAATAAATCTCAAGTGTTTTTAGATAACAACTTAAATTTAAATGAAAAAAGAATGATTATGAACTTTATATATAAAAATATTGTCTATGATAAAAATTATACTTTTTCCAATTTTTCGAATTATGCTTTTATGAAAAAAAGCCCTAATCAATCCTTAACCGAGGATAGTCAAAAAGTAAAAGGTTCCTTGAGAGAAATAAAAGAAAGAGGAACACAACAACAAAATAATAATGGTAATAATAATAATGATAATAAATATGATAATAAATATGATAATGATAATAATAATAATGATAACAATAATAATAATATCAATTATAATAATATCAATAATAATAATACCAATAATAAGAGTCTCAATAATATTAATCTCAATAAAAATAATCTTAATAAAAATAATGTTACTATACCTCCTCATGATGACGAAAATCATAACATACCAAATTTATCAGAAAATGTTAACATAATAAATTATTTAAATACATTTAATATTACAGACAAAATTTCCGACTATATTATATACGGTATAGGTTTATTTGATCTTGACCTGGGATACTGTAAACATGTTCATAATATACCTGAATATTATTTAAGCGGTTTTTCAAAAGAAACAAAATATGTCTTAAATAAAAATGAATTCCTAAAACGTCTACACATTTTAGTAAACTCATTAAATAAATTTAAATTACAAAATCTATTCGAAAATGCATTTATATATCCATCTTATGGATTAAACGATATTATATATGCCCTATCTCGAGTAGCTTGTTTAAATAATTCTATATATATGATAAATAGAAAAATTAAACACATAACATACTCAAATTATAACTATACAAAAGAAAACGAATGCCACAAATATGATAATATTGAAATTTATAATACATCCAATGTAAAAATAAATGAGGTTATATTAGATAACGGATTTATAATTAAACCTAAATTTGTTATATCAACTGGATCAAATATAAATTTTAAAGAAATGAAAAAATATGTTTTTAAAAATGAATGTGACCAAAATAATAATATACATATAAAAACAAGCAGATTAGTAGTCTTAAGTACCTATTCATTCCTTGGACAAAATGGCTTAGCTTTTTATATACATAAACAACCAAAATTAAAATATCAAGTAAAAAAAAATTTAAATAATTCTTATTGTACCATTCACATTTTACAGTTAGATTATAGTAGTGGGTCATGTCCCCTTGGGTTTTACTTAACCTATTTTACATATCTAGAGATAGAAACAGAAAATGAGCTGAATAAACAAAAAAAAAAATATAATAATGAAAATAATTATAACAATATTCAGAGTAATGGTAACGTTTCTTTTAATTCTGTTCCAGAATATAATAATAATGTACATTTTTTTTGTAATAATAATACATCTCCAAATTATGACAAACCATTAAATTATTTATTACTATTGGATGTGTTAAAATTATTTATTCAAAAACAACAAAATGATAAATACAGTAATAATGACAATTGTTCCTTGTATGACAAAAATGTTTCTAATGAACAACTGCTCAAACAAATTAGACATTTTTTTAGTATATCAGAATTTAATAATATGAGCCAGTTATCTGATATCGACAATAAAATAAATACAAATAAAGATCATGAAAATGATGAAATAATAAATAAAAGAGAAGACCATTATGAATATGATAAAAATGAAGGTGAAATAAATAATATATTAAAGGAAAATAAGGAAGAAAATATGGAAGGAAATGTGAAAGAAAATATGGAAGAAAATAAGGAAGGAAATGTGAAAGAAAATATGGAAGAAAATAAGGAAGGAAATGTGAAAGAAAATGAGGAAGAAAATAAACCAAATGATGAATATTTTATGAAACAATTCAATCAGTTACTAAAAAATGAAGGTATTATTTATATAGCATATTATGAATATGAACCAACTGTATATAGAAAGGATACTATACAATTAATTAATGAAAATTTAGATATATATAATAACATATTTGAAAATATAGAAAAGGAAAATCTAAATGCCCAAGGAAATGAGATAAAAAAACATAATAATCATAATGATAATCAGACTACTTCTTGTAAAGAAAATAACATTAATAATAAAAAAGATGAATTTAATAAAACCAAGAATTGTTCAAACCATTATGACAAAAAAAACATTATTGAATTAAAAGAAAATCAAAATATTATAAACCTACTTTTTACAAATGATGTACACAATTATCCTATTTATCCATTAATTGAAGATATTTCCACTTTCTTTTACATAATTAGTAAATTTAATCAACAAGTATATAATTGTAAAAATCAAACTATATATGATACCTTATATGATTTTAAAACAATTTTTAACTATCAAAATGTATAGTTAAAAGGATTAAAAAAAAAAAAAAAAAAAGTAAACGTATGAATAATATTATATATATTCCTTATTTTATTTTATTTTATATTTTTACTTTACTTTTTGTTTCCTTTCACACTTGTTCATTGTACTTATTTTTCATTATATTTTAATGACGTTTAGTTATTTATATTTATATATAAATTTATACATACATACAAAAAAATATATGCATATACATATATATATATATATAAATATATGTTTATTTGAAATTTAATATTTCCATGAGGCATAATATTTAAAAAATAATAATAAAAAAAAAAAAAAAAAAAAATTTTTTTTCCTTATTTATAAAATATGTACAATTAGATATATATATATATATATATATATATATTAATATGTAAATTTGTTGATTTTTTTTCTTTAACTAAATAACACTTTATATATTATCTGATCAAATGTATATGCCATTTTATACCAACATATTTTGTATTCATTTCACTATATTATTATTTTATTTTTTTATTTTTTTTTTATTTTTTT
>NC_033655.1:1359975-1362929 GCF_001601855.1 Plasmodium reichenowi | reverse complement strand
GAAAATTATATTTCTATATATGTATATAAATATTTTTCCATATATTTTTTTTTTTTTTTTGCACAATTTTTAATATTTGATTATTTATTTTTTCTTGTCACGATTTAATCTATTTGGATCTTCATCACCTTTATGTGCGTCATCTTTACCTTGGGGTTTTCTGCTGTCCTTTAATCCATATTTGCTGCTTACACTATCAGGTCTAAAAATTAAAAAATAAAAAAATTATAAAAATAAAGCATATAAAATTCAATATATATGTTCATAAAGCATATATATATATATATATATATATATATTTTAACCATTTAATTATTTTGAAGTACTGTCTTTTTACTCTTATTATATTTCTTTTTTCTTACTTAAGACTAAGGATAATGATACATATGGTAAGAAGTAATATGTGGGTTAAGTTGTACTCGAAAGTCTTCTGAACGAAAAATTTAAATATAATATGAAATAAATTGTCTTTTTAAAAAAAAAAAAACACAATTAAATAAATTTTTATATATGCATATATATATATATATATTTTTTTATTCATTTCATTACTTTAAAAGGAAATAAACGTGATAAAATCATACTTAATTTATTGTTAAACAATTTGGATTCATGTGACATCATAAAAAATTCTGAAAACATGTAAAGGAAGGATGCCGATATTATCATGGCAAATAATGCTAAAATTGCACCTATAAAAAAAGAAAAAAAAAAAAAAAAAATTATTTTAACATGAACCAATTATTTACGATATGTATTATATTTTATATATTATTTGTTTATTCATAATAACATAATTTCTTCATGTTATATGTTCATATATATATACATATATACATATATATATATATATATATACATAATAGTATTATTATTATTATTATATTTGGAGAGCTGTTGTGCATATAAATTATAATATTAATATAAATACTACTAGTAATAACTATAATCAACTCTTATAAATATATATAACTATAATATATTTATATAAAAAATAAAAGAATGGATATTTCAATTATTTATTGATACATACATATATATAAAAATATAAATAAATAAATATAAATATATATATATATATAATATATAATAATAATTTTCTTTTTTTTTTGAAATATAAAATTATCTTACTATCTAAAAATCTTGATGGTTGAATTTGTGACCCCATTTTTAAATGTTTTTTTTAAATAAATATAAAATGGTTTTTTAATATTTTTTTCAAAATTGTTTTTGATATTTTATATATTTTTTTTTTCTTTTTTTTGTTTAATATTTTATTATATAAAATATAATATTTAAATAAATATTTGTATTTAAAAAAAAAAAAAGAAAAAAGAAAAAAGAAAGAAAGAAAATTTATTAAAAAGAAAGAAAAATATATATAAATATATTATTATATATAAAAATAATATATATAAATGTATTTTATTATTATATATAATATAGTAATATATATATATGTAAATAAAAAAATATATAAATATTTTTCAGTAAAAAAAAAAAAAAAAAAAATTAAATATATATTATTTGTTTTAATACTTTTAGAAATGAAAATATGCTTATATTTTACAGTTAAAAGAATTTATATATTTTTTTAAAAAGATAATTTTTTTTTTAAATTTTAAAAAAAAAAATTATTTTATATATTATTATTATATATATATTATAACAATAATAAATATAAGAGGTTAAAATATATTTATATATATATATATATAAAAATATATATAATATTATTATTATTACAATATATAAATAAATATATTAAAATTATGTAATTATATTTTATATATAATAAATATATTATAATAAAAATAATATAATTTTTTAAATAAAAAATAATAATGATATTATTATATATATTATATAAAAAAAAACAATATGCACAAACAATATTCAAAATATATAATTTTTAAGATGTAAATATAAATAAATATATATAGTACATTTATATATATATATATATATATATATATATTAATATTATTTTATTTACATATTATTTATATATATATTTATATATATAAATAATATATTCATATCATATATTTAAATTATATATTTTAAAAAATAATATATTTTATATTAATATATATATAATATCTATATGCATATATTTTATTATTATATACAATTATTTTATATTATATATATATATAAAATAATAATACAATATTAAAATTATTACACTATTTATATATATTTTTTTTTATTTTATATATATTAAAAAAAAAAAAATAAAATAAAAAAATACAATACATATATTATTATATATTATTAATTTATTCATTAATATATATATATATATATATATATAATATATATAATATAAATTATATGTATTTTATTTATTTTCTTTATTTTTATATATAACCGTATAATGCATTTATATATAATTAATTATGTGTTTTTATATTATTTTAAATTATATAATTTAAACTAGATCAAATGCAACTTTTATAATAATATATATGCTGATAATATGAAACAAAAAACAAAAATTAAAAATTAGTTTATTCATATATTATATGTTTATATAATCTTGTGTTTATTATAATAATATCCTAAGAAAAAAAAAAAAAAAAAAAAAAAAAATTTAATTCGTACAAAAAATATTTTTTTATTTTTATTAACTTAATAAAAATTAAAAAATGTGTTATCAAAAAGAAAAATCCATTTGTATGTTCTTTAACTAAATTTATTTTTTTAAATATGAAAAAAATTAGCTTGCATAATATTTTAACTAATAAATATAATGTGAATTATATTCCAAAAAAGTTCTTTTCAGAACATATAATAATCGACCATATTAGAAAAGTCAAAAATAAACTAGATAGAGGTTCTCTGTATTTACTACAAGAAGTAAAAAAAAAAAAAAAAAAAAAAAAAAAGTTAATGCTTTTTCCGTTTTCCTTGGTTTTGTTTTTTTCTTTTTCGTTATCAATATATATATA
>NC_033655.1:1354311-1359875 GCF_001601855.1 Plasmodium reichenowi | reverse complement strand
TTAAAAATATTAAGTATAAAATTATATACAAGATGAACTTTATAATATCACATTATATGTAACATATGTTTTATATCAAGCACCATTTCCGTATGAATACCTTTTATGTAATAAAAGTGCATTTAAAAAAATATTAATAATCCTTTTTTTTTTTCTTTTTTTTATATATATAAATTTTCAAGGTGAGTGTGTACGGTATTTATATACTACATAAAGCGTCCAAAGAAAACAATAGTATGATATATGTAGAGAAAAAATTAAATGAAAATAAGAATAAATTATTGAAAAATAAAAAAAATGTAGAAGACCTTCTAACTTTACTAGAGAATGATTTAATAACAACAAAATGAATTAAATTCAGAAGAAAAAAAAAAAAAAGTAAATTTGTTAATTTATTTGTTCACTAATATATATATATTTATATATATATATATATATAATATATAAATATATTTATTTATTTATCTATCTTACTATTAGTTTCTTTTTTTTTTTTCTTCTTTTTTTTTAAGTAACCATAACATATTTTGTTATGATTAATGTGTATTAATATGTAAATGAATAAACCTTAGTTTTTTATTTATATGCATATAAATGTAGAAAAAATATTTTTTTGGTTTTAATGTTTTTTTTTTCTTTAAAAATTTTCATCTCTTATAACTAATTAATTAATTATATTATATATATATATATATATATATATTTTTATGCTTTATATTTTATTGTCACATAATTTATGCACACAATGATTATGCTTAAATAAATTTTTTATTTCTTTTATTTTAAAATTATTTATTTTATTATTGCATATATTACTATATTAATATAATATAATATAATATAATATTTTGTTATATAAATTAATTCAATATTCTTAAACTTATGTAAATTAGATGTATACCCTATAAATCTATTTGTTTTAAAACATATAATAAATCAAATACATTTAAATATATATATTGTCTTTTTATGTTTTCCTATCTTCTTTCTTTCTTTTCTTTCCTCATACATACATATATATATATATATATATATATTATACATATCTATGTTAATGTAAGTATAATCCTTCGGCCTTTATATCTTGTTAATTTATTATAATTTATCAAGACATACAAAAATTATTAAATTATCTATTATATAATAATCCATTATGAAAAACAAAAATATTTTACATACCGACAAAAAGGATAAATATATTGAACCAAAAGAAAATATAAAGAAAAAAAAAGAAGAGATAAAAAAAAATGAGATAACAAAAAAACATGAAATAAATAAAAAAAAATTAGATATAGACACTAAAAATAAAACAGATTCGGATTACAAAAATAAACGCGACAAAGAAGGAGTTGAAAATAAATATGTATCAAATGAAATAAAATACAAAACAACTGATACCGATAAAAAAAACAACCAATTAAAAAATTCAATTTTATTCGATGTACATATAACAAATAAGGATGTAGAAACAAAAGGAGATACGAAAATAAGTCAAACAGATGTAAACTCTTTTATTAGGTTCTTTTTAATAACACATTAAATTAAAAAAAATAAATGATAATATATATTAAATTACATGTATTTGTATATGAATAATAATACATTTGAAAAAAAAAAATATATATATATATATTATTTAAATATTATAATATAATAATGTAATATTATTTTATCTCTCTTTTTTTAAAATCAAAATATTAGAACATTTTTTCAAACTTTTCTATTTAGTGCAGTAAATTTAAAGATAGATAAAGATGTAAAACATATGTTGGAAATCAATTTATCCAAAGAGCTTAGTGATATTATATTTAATAAATCTTCATCAGTTTTAATAAATAAAAATTATTTCTTTACCCTTGTACAAAAGTTTTTTAAATCCGAAGAATATCTTTCTATAAAAAAATCTCTCACTGTAAAAATATATATATATATTTAAACAACCATACATTATTAAGAACACACATATATATATATATATATATATATATATATATATATATATAACCCTAAAACATCATATTTCCTTTTTTTTTTTTTTTTTTTTTTTTTAAGGATTACACATTTGATGATATTTTAATGCTACAAAATGATGATACAAATAAACATTCAATTGTTTTCGACACAATCACCTATTCCTACATATTAGAGGTCCCATTTCTTTCAGGGTTTATATTTTTATTTTCTTAACCTTTGTTATCAATATCAATTTAAATAAATATTTTCCTAAGTTTACCTTTTTTACTATATTATAATAAATATTTTATTACTAATTTTATAGAAGTATCAAAATACCACTGAAACATTTGATCTAAATAAAGAAACAGATAATAACCAAAACAACTGTTTTGATGACACAGAAAAACTTAACTGTATTTTTATAAGACCAAAAAAATATATTTCATCAAATGAAGAAGAAATAAGAAAAGAAATAAATAATACCCATACTATTCAAAACAGGAAAAAATTCAAAAAAATTATATATATCAAAAGAGACAAAATAAAAAATTATAAACATGAATTCGTAGAATGTGATAAATATACATCAATTAAAAATGATATAACGGTAAAATATGTATATGTATGATATTAATACATAATATTTCAAATCCTTTATTACTTACATATAACATATAAATATATATATGTATGAACATATATATATATATATATATATATTATTTAGATAAGAAATGCGGTTCAGGAAAAAACTCTAGACTTTTATTCAACAAATTCCATTGTACTTCATGATAAGAATTCACAAACATATAAAGCCGTTTTCAAAAACTTAGGTATTCAATATAATATTGAATTTTTAAATAAAAGAAAAGAAGATATATTGAAATCAATTAATCTAGAAAAATTTCTTCATAACGTTTTTCCTATGATTGAAAAATCCATAATAGAAAATATCATCATATTACAAAAAGAACAAGAACAGAATTTACAAAGTACTGATATTTTATCTTTTAAGAATATTAAATATCTAAATAAAATATTCATTTATACAGATGTTAAATATACTACAGATAAAGTTGTTTTATTCACTTTATATCTATCTTTAATAAATTATTTGATATTCATCATTTATATAAATAATTATAAAAATGACAACTTTATTGAAGGAGTTAATACAGATAGCTATATTCTAATATGGTCATATAATAATTATATAAACCCTTTATATGCTTTAATATCACCATATGTAATATCAAAAAAAAAAAAAAATAAAATAAAATAAAATAATATTAAATATATATTTCTACATTTACATATATGTATATTATCTAATTTTTAGCAAATCTCAAGTGCCATTGTAAATGAAAATGATTACAATTTAGTTATTGCAGGATGTAGTAATGGCCTGGTTTGTCATTATTTTTCTTCATAAAATATATATATAATATAATATACATAATATATATATATATATATATATATATATACATATATATATGTTTAAATGGATACACAATTTTACATATCCAAAATTTCCAAATCTTTATAGTTAGTAATTTGGAAGTTGCCACCAAATTTTAATGGAATATCTGTATTGAATTCCAAAATTAGTATTAAAAAAAAATAATAATAAAATAATTAATTATAAGTATTATATCAAACACATTTGATCAAAATACAAACCATTAAATATCTTTTTCTATTTAGATGAGAAAACTGTAAACATAGAACCTTATTTATTTAGTAGTATAGAACATTCCCATAAAAGAGAAGTAACATCCCTAATTTTTTTAAATGATAAAAATTTAATATTAAATGAGAAGAAAATATCTATTAGTAATCAAAAGAATTGTCATTTGTTAGTTTCTATATCTGGTAAATAATCATATGTGTAAATGTTATTATTTTAATAATTATTATTTATTTATTTGTTATGTTATTATTTCCCTTTGTATACATTTTTTCTTTTCATAGTCGATGGATCAATATTAATATGGGACGCAACTAATATTGAAATAGCAGAAACAAAAATTAATATGAAAAAAAAGGATAAAGAATTAGCTGATGAGTTATATGGGTATAAGCCTATTTTCAAAATTAATAGTACAAGACCAAATACAGGTAAATTATTCAAAAGTTATTTCTGTCAAACATAAGATTAATTTATACTTTTTGTTTTATATTTAAATAAATTAAATAGATCATATTTTTTTATAATTTTTATAAAAGAAAAATATATAATATGTGTTTTTGATACAACTAATATATAAATATTATATATATATATATATTGACATTTTAATTCTTTTATTGTTTTATAGAGTATTCACTTGGATATACATATTTTCATTTTATGGAATTAAATGCTAATGTGTCTTCTTTTTTCGCTTTCTCTGTACATAGACATCAATATATATATATATATATATATATATATATATATATATATATGTATATATTATTTAACTTATATCTATAGTGTTTTATATATTATATATTATTTGGTTTTATTTTATTCAGGAAGAAGGTGAATATATAGTTGGTAACTTATATGGATGTATGCAAAAAGATAAGAATTATTCTATTATCAATAAGATAAATGATGTAAAAAAAAAAAAAAAAAAAAAAAAAAAATTAATATTTGACAAGTCTATACACAGTCATATATATATATATATATATATATATATTGTTTTATTAATTATAATAAAAAGATACCTCCTTCTTATTAATTTCAAAATTTCCTTTTCTTTTTATATAAGGATTATAAAAGTTTTAAAACATTAGTATGTGTAAAAAGAAATACGCTCATTAAATATTTAATAATAACATTAACTGATACAAATTTTTACTTATGGAAAGAAAATGAGGAGCACCCAATATTTATATCACCCAAGTTATAATTATTTATATATATATATATATATATATATATATTTGTGTGTGATTAAAAATATAACAATACTTATTACTATTAATTTTATTATATAATTATGTTTATATTCCTACATATCTTTCAGAAGCAATGAAATATACTCATGTTGTGAATTCAGCCAAACTAAAATCAGTGTTATTTTCATAGGAAAAATTAATGGACATATAGAAATATGGAATTTATCAGAGCAAAAAAATCATTGTATATACTCATTAACAATTAGCAGCTACAGCTTAACATGTGTAAGCATTTTTCAAAATATAGACTCAAATATATTTAATTCTTATGTACATAAAACAAAAGAGGAAAAGAAAAATAAGGATGATAATGATGATATAAATTATGAAGATTATGATGATATTATAGATACTAATGAATATTTAATGAGTAAAGATGACGATGGTTAATGAAGAAAAAAAAAAAAAAAAATGAAAATATATACATATATATTATTATAGCTTTTAATTATATTTTTCTTGACTTTTTATATTTTATCACATGTATCACAACATATATATATATATATATATATATTTATTTATTTATTATATTTTTTATAATATACAATTAACACAATAGATATGTACAAATATTCTTATAACAAAATAATAATTGGAGATTCTAGTGGTTGTGTATTTGTTTACGAAATTGAAGACAATTTATTAAACTCGGT
>NC_033655.1:1348162-1354211 GCF_001601855.1 Plasmodium reichenowi | reverse complement strand
AATAAAAAATATAAAAAAAAAAAAAAAAAATCTTTAAGTGTATTTTATTATCTTTTCTGTTTATAAACATTAAGTAATTAATACAACATATATAATAATATATATATTTAATAATAACAATAATAAAAATAATAATCATAATATTAATAAGCATAAAATTAATAATCATAATATCATTAACCATAAAATTAATAATCATAAAATTAATAATAAAATTTATAATTATAATAAAATGATAAAAAAAAAAAAAATTAATTATATTATGACATAGTATATACATAAGTATCATATTTTCGCCTATAATCATTATATAAAGCCATATATATATTTTATAATTTTCATTTATGTTTATTTATTTTCCAATTTGATCTTTAATATGGTCAACCAATTTCTGTTTTATCCATATTTTATCATGAGGTTTGTAGCTAAATGTAGGTGTATGAAATCT
This sequence comes from Plasmodium reichenowi, assembly GCF_001601855.1. Taxonomy (NCBI): domain Eukaryota; phylum Apicomplexa; class Aconoidasida; order Haemosporida; family Plasmodiidae; genus Plasmodium; species Plasmodium reichenowi. The sequence goes on along the minus strand of NC_033655.1, from coordinate 1,353,763 downwards.
AAAAAAAAAAAAAATATATATATATATATATATATATATATTATATGATAAATAAAAAATAAATGTAGGAATACACTTTCTCATATAATACATATGCAAGTTTATTATAATAAATGACATCATTCTATTATTATTATTATTATTATTATTATTATATATTTTTCAATTTCATAATATATTACAGTAATATTGTGATTTTTGGGATATTATCAATATATAAAAATAAGTCGTTCATATTATAAGTAATTCTTTGAACCGAAGGATCATTTTCTTTTATGGCCTGTTCATATAGCTGGCATATTCCTATTGGGAAAAAAAAAGTATATTTTTTTTTATAATAAATATAATATATTTCGTAGTATTTACATGTGCATACGTCTTTCTAATAATCAATTATAAATATATATATTATATCACATAAATGTTACAAATAAATATATATTTGTTATTGTTATATTCTTTAACCATTTAAAGCTAATTTTAAGGATTTGTACTCAACAAATGTTCTACTTTCAATTTTTTGTGAAAATTGAACTAATAGAACAACGTCACTATACCCTGCATTCATTTTTTTTTTTTTTTTTTAATATATATAAAATATTTTATTTTATTTTTTTTTGTTTTATGCTTTTCCTTTTATATATATATATATATATATATATATATTCTTTTTATAAATGAATAGGAATAATTTATTATATTTTCTTCTTTTATTAGAGTATAAAATTTATATACAGATTTATGTTTTCTCTTTTTTTTTTTACTATTACTTATTGTAATTAAAATTTTCTCTTTAAATAAAATGAATAATTACAATTAACAAGGAAAAAAAAAAAAAAAGAATATTAAATAAATATAAAATAAAATTTACATGTAATAAATAAATAAATAAATATATATTATATATATATACATATATTTTATATATACAATAATATAATTAATTTTTTTACATTTATATTTATATGGGACTAAATTATATTTATAAATATATCATATTCATTATCCATAGTTATCACAGGTAATAATAATATTGTAATATATATTTTTTATAATAATAAATAATATTTTAAAAAAATACTTTTATATACATACATTTATATTATAAACATTATAATAATATTTAAAAAAATAATAATAAAATAAAAAATTAATTAAAAATTTGTTTTTATTAAGTTTTATATATATATTAGTTCTTTTTTATTAATTTTTTTTTTTTTTTTTATTTGTTAATGAGATATATGAAGATATATATTAATTCTATAATATACACAATATATTTTATCATATCTTCATAATATGTTATTATTAAAAGTATATAAAACAAAGATGAATAATTTTTTTTTTTTTTTTTTTATTATTATACATATCTATAAAATATATAATTATTTATTTATAATAAGCTTTATGTATTTGTTAATACCAAACAATTCAAGAAACCATTAAAATAAGTTAAAAAAAATTTATGTATAAATAAAGCTAATAATGTAAGTAATCATTTTGAAGTTTTATTCTAATTATATACATACGAAAGATAATTTCTCATATTAATAATTAAGTGGAAAAACATGAGTGTATGTATTTTCTTATAATTTTATATGTAGATCTATATATTTTTTTTTATTTATATACACTTACATATATATTTTTTTCTCAAATATAGAAAAACACATTTGAATTTATGAGATCATCAATTATTGGGAATATAACTTACATATTAATTCTGTAAATTTTTTTCATGTGTTTTTCAAATGTTCATACGTTATTTTTTTTCTTCTAACCTTTTACAAAAATATGGATTCAAATAATGATATATAAATATGTTATGTGTACTATCTTATAGGGATTAAGATATATGATATATATATATTTATATATGTATACATATAACACATTTATTCGCTTCACATATTTAATAATATGATCTAATAATATAAATATGTAAAAAAAGAAATATACTTTATTATAATGTTATAAATAAATATATTTAATATTTAAACCTTTAGAAGATATTTATATAAATGTTAATATCATATTCCATATTTATTTATTGTTATTAAAAAAAAAAAAAAAAAAAAAAAAAAAAAAAAAAGGTTAAAGATAACAAAGGATATTATAATATAAAATAAACAAATTCATTTATTTTGACTTAGAAATTTTCTAAAAAGTATATGCTTATCTGCAAACTTTTTTGTGGGTATTTTTTTTTTATCAGCAAATGTTACATCCATATTTGATGATAATTTTAATAATCCTCCTGTAGTATTATCTATTTTTTTTAATGAATCCTCTTTTTTATTTAATAAAATATTTGAATTAGTCTTATTAACTTTAGTATTATCTTTCTTAAAAGACTGGTCTTCAAATAAATCATCATCCTCATCCATATTTCCATCATCCGTACTAGCCAAAATACATTTGAGCAAATTTTCTTGAATTTTTTTATTTTTATAAACCAAATTAAGTTTATTAAAATCGACAATATTATCACTAAGCACATTATAAGCATATCCTTGGTTAATAAGAAATCTTTGTCTTTTATCAGAATAACACATTTCGATCGTATCTTTACTTACTAAACTATAAAAAAAGGAATCAGGATCATTAATATTTTTTTTTTCATTAGCTTTATTTTTTGGTCGAATAATTCTTCCTAATCTTTGAGCTTCTTGTCTTCTTGAAGCAAAATTGAAGGAAATTTGTATAACAACATTTGCTATGGGTATATCGATAGCATTATCTCCTACTTTACTTAATAATATGGTATTAATTGAAGAGTCATGTTTAAATTTATTAATAATTGCTATTCTTTCAATCGGTGATAGTTTACCATATATAAATGGTTTATTTAAAGTTTTAGCTATATGTAATAAAGCAAATATATTATCACTAAAAACAATAATTTTATCATTATTCTGTTCATGGTATTTTATTAAATATTCACACATCATTAATTTTCTAGGGTTACATGTATATAGTCTTCTTTTAATAAAACTATTTGATTTTAAATAATATTTATAAAACGAACATGGCATACTACACCATATTTCCTTACACAAGGCCTTTGCTAAAAAACCTTTATTCTGTAATTCCACCCAATTAGCTTCATATAATTTAGGACCAATAATCCAATGTAAATCTCGAATCAATAAATCCTCTCTTACTAATGTAGCTGTTAAACCAAGTTTACAATGTGATTTTACAATATCATTTATTCGTCTAAATGATGGAGCTGGAGCAAATTGTACTTCATCAAAAACTAATAAGCCCCATTCTCTTCTTCTTATATCATTTACTATTCTTAAACTTTGTTCACTTCTTTTTCCTGAATAAGAAAGCATAGTATATGTTGATATTAATACACCTGCTTCATTAATCGGCCATAAATCTAATTTATAATCTGATGTTAATATTCTAATATGTCTCGGATGGATATTTGTGAAATCTTCAAATTGTTTCTTCCATTGTTCTACAGCTACAGCTGATGTTGTTAAAAATAAAGCAGACTTTTTAATAGTACTTGCTGCAGTTATACCGGTTAATGTTTTACCTACACCACAAGGTAACACTATTATACCTGAACGACTTCTACCATTACTAAACATTTTCCTCAGTGCCTTTTCTTGATAATATCTTATCTGAACATGACTCTTTAAAGAACATATTAAATTTGGATTCTTCTTATCCCTTCGAAAATCATATTCCATTAATAAGGGTCTTTGCATTGTTTGCAATGCTTCTTGTTTTACTTCTTCTATCTTATCGCAATTTACTTCAAAAGAATATACTTCTGCATAATTTGTTGAATTCTCGTTTGCATTTAAATTCGCATGTTTCTTTTCTTCCATCATTAGTTGTTTTTCACTTTCGCTAATTTTAAATCCTACAAGGGTATAATAATATTAAAAAATATAAAATAAAATAATAAAAGTGAACAAATATGTATACATATATGTATATATATATATATATATTTATATTTATTTATTTATTTATATTTCCTATTGTATTACCTAACTGTGTTGTATCCAACACTGGTGCCTCATACGTTACGTAGCAATCTTTTCCTTTTTGGTCTTCATTTAATAAATTACTTGTAGTTTTCTCTATATTATTATTATCATCGTTATTGTTTTTATTATCATTTTTGTTATTATCTCTATGCCTATTATTCAAATTATACAAACTTATCATATTTTTATCATTATTATTATCAGTAGAATATATTCTTGCATTTTGTATTGTATCATTATTTAATAAATAATCTAACTCTGATTTGTTTGTAGCTTCTATATAATACTTATTTTCCCTTAACACTAATTTTACTTTTCCAAATGATTCAGCACTTTTAGTGATATTAGATATTAATTCATTAGGTAAAACATTTTTAGAAAATTTATCTAAATTAATTAATAATTCATCAAGTGTTATACCAACTGATATTGCAGCATATAAAGAGAAAATCGTTAATTGAAATTCATGAATTAATTCTGGTCTACATATTGGTTCAGCTATTGTTATTAAAAAATCAGATGCTTGTTTACTACAACTATTAAACATTTCTAAATATATAAATCCATCTGAACATATCCACAAGGGTTTATTCATATGATTCTTTTTTAATTTCATATCTTTACTATAATCATGAAAACCTCTTTGTTGTATATTTATCGAATCTGTGCTAAATGGTAAGTTTATTACCTTTTTATCAAATCGCATTTCATAATAATCTTTTAATTGTTTTTTTACCTTTTTTGTAAATTCTCCATTTGTGCTATCTTTTCTGAAAAGATGAAAAAGAAGAAAAAAAAAAAAAAAATATATATATATATAATAAAATAAAAGAAGCAATGCAAATAAATAAATAACAACAAATGAGATCATTTGGGGTTTGCAATTATTATGCACTTATATATATATATATATATATTTTTATTTTTTTCTTATATATATTTACAATTTCTTGGCAGCCTTCAATTTACGTCTTTTTAAATTTTTTGCATAATAATTCTCATTTAAAATATCTGATCTTTTCCTTGAACCTCTTGTATGAGACAAACTGGGACTATAATTAGATGAATCCTTCAAACTATTCATCATTCAAATATATCATTATATATAAAAAATATACATAGGTTTGACAAGTTTATATTCAATATTAATATTATAAGGCGGATGAATTAATATATATATATATATATATATATATATATATATATATATATAATAATAATAATAAATGAACAAAAAAAAAAAACAAAAAATTTATAAATTATTCCCCAAAACTTTCATGATATTGTTCAGAATATAAACGTATTGACATAAATTTTTAGGAAAAATAAATGAAAAAGAAAAGGTATTTGATTTTTTCTTTTTTTTAATTATCATATGATATGCTTAATATTTAAATAGAATATGAATAAGAAATTATAATATCAAACAATAATATAATGTGATATATTATAATATAAATATAAAAATAAATAAATATATATATACATTTATATATTTATATTATATGTAATGTATTAAAATTTACAGAAAAATTACAAACAAATGATATAATATTTATATATTATATATATATATATATATATATAT
>NC_033655.1:1345433-1348062 GCF_001601855.1 Plasmodium reichenowi | reverse complement strand
TATATATGTGAAGAAAAATTTATAAATTGTTAAATATTTTAAATGGACATTGTTCTAATAGATATATATATATATATATATATATATATATATATATATATATATAATATATATATAAGAAAAAAAAGAATGATATTACCAAAATAGATAGATCCCAAATATATATATATATATATATATATATATATATATATATATATATATATATATATATATATATATATATTTATATTTATATTTATATTTACATACATGTGCTAGTTTTATTTCCTTTGCTTATACATAAAAATCTTATCATTTTAAACTTCTTGGTTCCTAATCTCGGCCAACATTTTTATTGCTTGATTTAAAGATTCCAGATTTTTTTTGCAGTTATTTCTTTTTACTTTAATAGATGAACATTCATTAAATAAGTTGAAAAGTTCCCCATTATGTAAATTTGATATTAAAACTTTCTGCATAGTTTTTCTCGATGTATTAACCATAAAATGCATAATTGCTTTAGGTACAGCATCTGCTATATGTTTTCTAACAATATTAAAATAATTATTAATTAATGATTTTATTAAGTCAATTTCTATTATTTCTTTAGATGAAGATGAATATTCTGGTATAATTTTTTCTGGAATCACTGGTAAAACAAAAACATTTTCTCTATTATTATTTATATTAGTAATTTTGGTACCTTCTTTATTTCTATAAGATTTAACATCTTCTTTATGTTTCCACATTTTCATTTCTTCTTTATATGTATTATTATGGTGTATAGTTGAATAATTCATATTACTTCCACATGTTTCTTGATATTCTCTTTTTGGACGCTGTAACATTTTATGATTATGTTTAGGGTGAACTACTGTATCTAATTCATCTATATAATCATTATCTTTATCATATACATTTTTCATAAAATGTTCATTTAAAAAGTCAGGATGACTTGTATTAATATATGATAATTCAATTAACATTAAATTTTTTATCATTTCTTTCGTTGGTTGTAAACAATCTTTTAATAATATTTTCACTTGTTCATTTATAGCACTCTTTAAATTAGTAAATCTTTCCATATCTGCTATACGACAATTATCAACTATTTTTAATAATTCTTCATATACCTGATCAGCACAACGAAGTGAAGGTTCCTTTAAACAATTTATTAATTTTTTTATTAACGTTTCAAAAGCACTTTCTGGTACAAATAATGCTCCTCGTGGACCACTAGAATTTCTTATAGCTATTCGAATTTCTTCATCTGTTAACATTTCTAATGGTGAAAAATCATTTAATGATTTTATATACCAATCATTAAATATATAATGTATTCTTGCGCCACCTTTTAATTCATCAACTCTATCTTTATAAAAAACTTTTCCATCTATTATATCTTGATACTGTTGTGAAAATTTGGTTATATAATTAACTAATACTGCTAAATATTCTGAACGATTCATATTATCCATAGGTTCACCTAATTCTAATAATCGTTCTTCTTCAATACTTTTTAATGAATCAATTTTAGGTTTTAAAAATGGTACTGTATTTTTGATATGCTCAATTAATATATTATTTAATTTTTTGGCTAAATTCTTTATACCACATTCCATAATACATTCCATTTGATTTGAAAAATCAATACATTGACTAAAGTATTCTTCTTCTTTTTTAATAGACATTTCAATAGTAATATTATCTTCTACATCTTTCTGACTTCGACAAACAACAGCTACAAAACCTTTCTTCAAAGGATAAAGTGATCCACTAATCATTTTCTTCCATATTTCAGGTTTTTCAACCATATCACATTTAGTTATAACACCTATAGTCCTTTCATGTTTGGGATCTACATTTCTAGCCATTTTCAAACTATCTGAATTAGCTAAATCAATATTAGCAGATGAAACAGCTAAAATGATACAATTGGGATTCTTTATATATTTATTTACTAAATTTACTATTTGCTCCTCTACATTTTGTGGCTGGTTCCCAACAGGGACCTTTGTTAAACCAGGTAAATCAATTAAAGTTAAATCTAAAACATCATTTTTATGAATCTCAATTATAATAGGAGTTTCTTTTATACATTTATTACCCCCAGTAATTTCTTCTGTAACGTCAATTAATATTTCATTCAGAATAGAAAAATCATCTATATGTTTTTCTACTCTATTATTATCATAATCACAATATGTTAAGGTACAATAACAATCATCTGATTTAGAATTCGTTAGCTGAATTATTATTGGAGTCCGAGTTACTATATCTTCTCCTTTAGGCATAAAACTTAAACCTACTAATGATTCTAGTAATGAGGTTTTTCCAACTGATTGAGCCCCTACCACTGCTATATGTGGTAAGCTCAAAGTTTCACTACTAATAAAAGATGATAAAACATTCTGTAATTTGTTTACAATCGGTACTAATTTATCCATTCTAAAATGTACACATAAAAAAATATATATGCATAAATATATATATATATATATATTTATCTATTTATTTAATAGTAATAATAACACATAGTTCTTATTTTGATTTTCTGGCTCTTTATATATACTAATTATAATGGATAAATTAAATATCTTAAATGATAACCTCTAATCATATAATCACAACAAACCAAATATTATTT
>NC_033655.1:1334404-1345059 GCF_001601855.1 Plasmodium reichenowi | reverse complement strand
AATAATTATAATAAAAAATATTAATTTCTTTTGAATTTAAATAAATAAGAAATATATATATATATATATATATTTATATTTATATACCAAAAATATACAAATATTAAAGACAAAAACAAAAAAAAATATATACATATATATTACACCACGTTTACACAAATAAATACTCACACATATATATATTATATATTTTTTAAAAGAAGCATATCATATTTTACATTTTAAATAATATAAAAGACATATATTATAGGGGGGTGGGAAATAAAAATATTCAAATTTGGGTATATACAGAAAATACAGTCACAGTGAAAAAAATAAAAAACAAAAAGATAAAATATGAAACGTGCAAAACCAAAATAATAATATGTATGATTGATTAAAATAATAAAATTGGTTTATAGTCATATTTACATATAAAAATTATATGTATATATATATATATATATATATATATATATATATATAGATGTAATAAGAGAAAAAATAAAAAAAATAATAAATGTATAAAATATTATATATACATAGAAAAAGAAATAAAAATAAATAAATTATTAAGATAAATTCTTTAAAAATACTAGTATTTTGTTTTTCAATCTCATCACCAAAACTGTATATAAAAATTAAAATAAAATATGAATGTCATAAATATTTATATATATATATATATATATATATATATAATGATTAACATTAAACAAAAAGTATATTCTTTTTGCAGTTGTTAGAATATTACTCCTTAGAAAATAAAACATATATATATTTATTTATTTTACAAATGTGTACATATTTGCTATCTTAAAAAATAATGTAGAATCACATATTTTTATTTTAAACTGCAAACTTAATGTGAAAAAATATGCCTGCAATATTTCAAATTATTATATCTATATAAATCTATAAATATCTATATCTATATATAATATATATATATATATATATACATATTTATTTATTTATATAACATTTATTACTGTTATTTAATATAACAGAAATCCTAATATTATTGATATGCAATTTTTTTTTTTTTTTTTTTTTTTTTTCCATACAAATATTTATAAATTGCACACAAATAATAACATTATATTTATATGCTTAAATTACATATGCATATTTTTAATTTCAATATTAAATTTTCAAATTCTACATTTTACTACAATTTCAAAAATAAATATGAAAAAAAAAAAAATTAAAAATATAAAAAAATAACAAGATATTTCTTCCATCATAAATATGGAAAATAAATGTTATAAAAACAAATAATAAATGTCTAAGTGGTTTATAATTCTTTTTTCGTTTTCTTTTCTTTTTTTTTATTATTTTATTTTAACAATAAATATATAAATATGTGTAATTTATTTTATATAACAACAAAAAAAAAAAAAAAAAAAAATTTAAATAATATATTATATAATATATATATATATATTTATTTATTTATTTATTAGAATACTATTTATTAAGCAATGTTAACAAAAAAAAAATTAAAAAAAAATTACACTTTATATTTTTTTTATATACAAATATTATCTATATATAATTTATAAATATAACTGTAAAAAATAAAACGAACAAACAACAAACAAAAAATATTAAATAGAAGAATAAAATATAATTAAATAAAAATAAATAAAAACAAATGTCATATTTTATATACTATAATAAATTGTTAAAAATTATTAAATATAAATTTTTTTTTTACTTTCCATTTAAATACAAACAAAAGAAAAAATAAAAGAAAAAAAAAAAAAATGTTCAAATTTATTTTAAACGGAAAACAAAATACACTTTTTTCGAATATTTGTTAATTTTACTGTATTTGTAAAAAAAATAGAAAAAAAAAAAAAAAAGGAAATTGTGTAAATATATATATATATATCAGCAATGTACACAATGCATATTATATATGCGTACTAAATATTATATATTTAATAAAAATCTATAGATAATAAAATAATGAGTAAAATATCATAAAAATATATAAATACATATATATATATTATATATATTATGTAAAAAAAATTCTACAATATATTATATAATATCATGTAAAAATATACATATATATAATTAAAAATTTTCTTCATTATTTTAATTTTAATATGATTTAAAAAAAAAAAAAATTAAAAATATATAATTAAATGAAAATTATAAATTTCTTACGGTAAAATTCTTTATATAAAAGTATTATTTTATATTACATTATATACTGTTCTATATATATTATATATATATATATATTTTTTTTTTTTTTTTTTCTTTTTAATTTCTCCCATTTTATCAGTGTGTATGTAAATTCCGAATGTTCAGAGTAAGGGCAAATAATTAAATGAAAAACTATTTACAAAAATGTAATGTTATAAATAAAATAACAAAAAAACCGTTGGATATATTCTTTAAAAAATTCATTTCAAAACCACAAATAAAGCATGCTATCTTCTTTTCAACCATAAAAAATGAAAGTTTACATGTAAAAAAAAATAATGATACTTATGATAATAATATATTCAAATGGGGAGAAGAGGAAAACAGTAAAAATCTTATAAATGATAAAAATCATATGAATGGTAAAAATCATAAAAATCATATTAAGGATAAAAATGGGTCTTTAATCAATAATATCAAAATATATAAACAATCAGAATTAGTTAGGAGAATTAGAAAATATTGTAGAAAAGATGATTTATGTAATATATATAGATTTGCAGATGAATTCTTAGATCTTTTAAATAAACAAGAAATAGCACACAATGATTTTATTATAATAATTCATTTATTAAGTAAAAAGCAATTCCTTGAAAAAGATTTTTGGAGAAATATAACAAATTTAAATAATATAAATTTTATTTTCCATATGAACATAAAACAAATCATTCTTTTCATTTATAGTATTGTAAATTCATTTAAATATATTCATCCACAATTTTTAAATATTTTTACTAATAATCTTAACTCTGTTTTAGAGAATCAAAAGAGGTTCTTGTTAATATATAGGAAAAAGAATAAAATAGAAATTCCAAAAAAAAAAATTCAAGCAGAAATACAAACAAACAAACAAATGCATATAATAGAAAACAAAGCAAAGGAACATATAAATCTTATAAATAATGATTACAATGAATATAAGAAAGATCAACTGAATAATTTATTATGTAATAAAAATTTAAATAAGCAAGAGAATAAATTCCCTATTTATAATAATAATATAAACCACCTGAATCTTTTAGATATAACCTTATTATGTTATTCATATTCTAAATTAAATGATTTACATAATTTAGAACATTTGAATGAATTAAAAAACAACATATATAAACTTTTTGTTTATTTCTTATTTTTCTATAAAAATGATTTTAATCATTTAATATTGTTTTTATATAGCTATGTGAAATTGAATGGATGTATAAAAAAAAGTATATTAATTAAATTAAAAAAAAACATATTATTATTAACTAACAACGCAAACCTAAAGTTCATGTTTCCAAGTTTGTATGCTTTAAATATATGTTCACTTAATATGTTAATGAATATATTACATAAAAGCCAATTTAAAGATGAACATTTTTTTGAAGAAATTATCTTATCGGTAGTTATCAATTTAAATGTAAGTCAACCGAAAAGGAAGAAAATAAAAAGTAATATATTAAATGGAAATTATGATAATAGTGATAACATTAGTATAGATAATTTAATCAATTCGTATGGATATGAAATACAGACATTTAATAATACAGACATGTATAATATAGAAGATTATAAGGAGGGAAAATATATATATAGTAATAATGAAATATATAATTACAACAATAATAATAATAATAATAATATTTACAATAATTATAATAATAATATTTACAATAATAATAATAATAATATTTACAATAATAATAACAATTTTTATAATAATAATAATTATTGTTCCTATAATTTTATCACATATTTCAAAACAATATCATCTCTTGTTAAACATTTTGTAAAAAACAAAAACACCTATTTTTATCCCGAGCACAACCAACTAGTACAGCTAAAAAAAAAAGATTTTTGTTTCCTACTATATAATGTAAATAAATTAAATGTAAAAAATTATTATAATATATATGATTATTTAAAAAAAGAAGCATATAAACAAATAAGCATTTTAGATATTTATAACTCTTGTATTGTATTAAATTCACTTATAAATCTAAATATACTTGACGATAAAATATTTAATAAATTGTTTACACATTTAAAAATTCTTTTTGATAAAAATATTTACAAGGAAAAAGATATTATAGATATATTTGTATCATTAATTACCTATAGTAAAATAAATTATAATATATCGAATGAAATAAATTTATTCTTAATACATATATACAACAAAATCGAATATAAATTGAAAAAATATAATTTCAAAAATCTGTTATTAATCTTCTTCTATTCTTCATATATTAATATACATTTTAATAATTCTATATTACAAGATTTATGTATAGATGTACTTAACAACTTTGAAAAAATTGACATAAAATATATACTTATCTTTTTGTATCTTTTAAAATATAAAAATTATCAAATGAATAATTTCTTTATAGATTCCTTAATACAAAAAGTTTTATATAAATTAAAAGGAGAAAAAAAATATTTAAACATTCTATATACGTATATATTTCAAATTATAACAGTTCATTCTTTTCAATCATTATACAATGAAAAAATCCAAAATATGTTAATACAAATGTTAATTAAGAACAAACAAAATTTTAATTTAAAAGAAAAAATTATAATTTCTTTACATATATATGTAAATCCTATATTAATTTTAAATCAGTCATGTCTATCATTTTGTGCAGAAACTTTTCAAAACTTATTAGATTATGTGTATATAACAAAAACGAAAAAATATAAAATATATAATAAAATGTGTACAAAAGAAAAAAATAAAGACAATAAAATATATCATCACTATTTAATAAAAACAAATCATTTCAAAAAATATATAAATGTATTAACAAATGATACAAAAAATATATATATAAATGATCAAAGGTTTTATCAATTTTTTCTTTTTTTTTTTAACAACAACAATGTACAAAATACACACTCAAATTGTAACATAGATTTTAATATAGACCATATAAATATTAAAGAGTTACACTTTTTTTTTTTTTATTTATTAGTAATAGATATTATACACAGAAAAAATAATTTAAAACACACTAAAAAAACATTCCATATGTTATATAGAAATATGAAAAAATATTCACTGTTAAAAGAAAAAAAAAATATATATATAAATAATCAATTCTATTTATATTTATGTAAATATTACCAATTAAATATATCTTTTCAAAATATATATATTAAATTAAATAATGATTCTTTTAAATATTTTCTAAGAAACAATAACAAAAAATTATTTTATCACAACAAAACTTTAATAACGTATTTAGATTTAAATAATAAAATGAAAAAACATATACCAAATTTAAATCTTAATAATTATTCAAACAAAACACACAAACAATATAATAAGAATAATAATAATAATAATAATATCATTTTAAAAAAAGAAAAAATAAATATATATAAGGAAGACATAATAAAATATTTCCCACATTTTGAAGAAACTCTTTTTAATACCATCAGCATATATTATGAAGACCTGTTTTTATATATGCTTTCTCAAAATAAAATAAGCGAAGAAAATATTAAAAAATTTTTTTATCAATCTTCTATATATTACAATAAACATAACCATTCGAGTTCAATACATGATAATGGTAATATAATCATAAAAATGAAAAAGGACATTTTTATTAATTTCTTTTATATACCATATGTTTTTAAACCGCTAAAACTAACCATATAATGAAAAAAAAAAATAAAAAAATAAAATAAACAAAGACAAAAACAAAAACAAAAACATATAAATATGTGTACATATATATATATATATATATATATATATATATATATATATATAATTATTTATTTATTTTTCTTATATGTTTTATGTATAATTCACCACATGATAAATTCATTAAAAATTATCATAATTTCAACTTTTACAAAATATATCAATTTATATATAATATATTAAATTTTTTTTTTTTTTTTTTTTTTTTTTTGGTATAACACCATATTGTTATATTACTCTAAAATATATAAGGTTTTTAAAAAAATAGGTTACGTAAAAATATAAAAAGTATGCTCGTTTTTTTTATTTTTAATCTTTCAAATGTATATCTTATGAAATGGTAATATATTATTAACATATTATTTAAGGTGAATCAATTAATTTTTAAATTACATTTAATTTTATAGCATATACTAAGAAATAGTAAATAACCATATTTTTTATATATACATATATATATATATAATAAAACAATGCAAAAATATATTTGTTCTCTTTATATATTATAAGCATTAATATTCATATTTTTCATACATTTATAAAATATATATAAATCCATACAATTATTTTATTATATTATATTATATTATATCTTGAAATAATATTTTTTAATTCTTCAATTATAAATATATTTTTAATTTCATATATTATAAAAAGAATAATCTGTGGAGTAGAATAACATACATAAATATATCTCATACCATATATTTAAAATAAATAAAATAATATTTTTTACTTTTACTTTTTTTTAATTTATTTAAGGATTAAAAAAATAATTTGATATTTTATATAAATTATAAAAATACATTTAAGTATAATCCTACAATTAAAATATATATTAATATATATGATAAAATTACATACATAATATTATTTAACCGATATGTATATAAAATACATATTATATTAATATATATATATATATATACATTATATATATATACATATATATTTTTATTTATCCATATATTATAAACAAATATGTTACTCTACATACATGAATATCTTTTAAATTTTTTTCGTATTCTATAAATATAATATATATATATATATATATATATATATTATACATATTATATAGATATGTATAAAAAGGAATAATAATAAAATTTATGTATATACATAATAAAAAAAATAATAAAATAATGATATATAATATTATAAAAGTATATAATATATACTGCATATAAAAAGTTGATAGAAGGAAAAAATACCCTAAAAATATCATATTAATTATGAGTGTAAAATAATAAAGTGAGTAAACAGTAAAACTATAAATCGACATATTTATATATATATATATAATGAATACATATATATTATTATTAATATATATTTATCATTATTTGGGTTTCTTATTTTATAAGGAAATTATATATATAATTATATTATAAATAGTATTATGTTTATTTTATATTTTTATATATAAACCCATTTTATAATATATACATAAAAAAAAGGTTATATTAAAAATATAAAAAAAAAAAAAAAATTGAAAAATATATTATAAAAATATATTATATATATATGATTAAATGAGTGATATTATGTTAAATTATTTACTAAAAATAAAATTAAATATAAAAATTAAAAACTTGGAAAAAATAAGAGAAAAATAATATATATATATATATATATATATATATATATATATATATGTATAATATATAATATTTAAAATAATAACATTTACATTTTAAAATACACCATCTTTTTACTTGATTTCATTTTTTTAATTCTTATTTTATATTATTATATATATTAATCTTTCTTATTTCTTTATTTTCTTATTTTTCATTTTTACACTTGTGAAAGCATAATGGCATAATGAAAGTTCTTTAAAAAAAATAAAAAGTTTAACAAAAATATAAATATAAATACACAAGTATTTATCGTATAAAAAATGTAATACGCCTATATAGATTTAAAAATATGAATAAATATATAAATATTTATATATATTTATTTACATACATATATATTATATTAATAGTAAATCATATATATGTGTTCTTTTTTTTTTTTTTTTTTTTTTTTTTCCTAAGAACAATATTTTAAATATATACATATTTAATTATGATATAATATACATATATCTATCTATATATATATATACATATAATTTGTGTACATTTTTTAATATTCATATATATATGATATAATTTTATTATATAATAAATTAAAGATTAAATATATTATTATATATTACTAATATGGATTTCTTATTTTTAGAAGCAATTATGTGAATAAATAATAAAAAATATATAAAAAAAAAAAAAAATAAAAGGAAAAAAAATTGAGAAAAAAAAAAATACTTATATATAAATAATGAAAACATATAATAAATAAAATAAAATATTATTATCTAATATTTATACACAGTTTGTTTTAAAATAAGCTATTATTTACCATTATACATCATACATATAATATATTATATATATATATATATATATATATATCACATTTGTTAAGATAATATTTATTTCGTTATAGTAAAAAAAAAGTTTTTTTTTTTTCCTTTTTTTCCCTATTTTCAGAAAATAAAAATATATATATATATATATACAAAAATATATGCATATTTATAAATATGTAGATATATTTATAACATATATAAATAATATATATTTGTACATATTAATATAGCCTTTTAAAAGATATATAGATTGTATCTTTCACACATATATATATATATATATATATATATATTTATATATTTATATTCATTTAGCTTTATTTATTTTCTTTTTTTTAATTGTTCTTTTTATAATGAGTTCTGATATAAAAACCAATTTTGCAGCCGATTTTTTGATGGGCGGTATATCAGCCGCAATATCAAAAACAGTGGTTGCTCCAATTGAAAGAGTAAAGATGTTAATTCAGACCCAAGATTCTATACCTGAGATCAAATCAGGACAAGTGGAAAGATATTCAGGTTTAATAAATTGTTTCAAAAGAGTTTCGAAAGAACAAGGTGTGTTATCCTTATGGAGAGGAAATGTAGCTAATGTTATTAGATATTTTCCAACTCAAGCTTTTAATTTTGCTTTTAAGGATTACTTTAAAAATATATTTCCTAGATACAATCAAAATACAGATTTCTCAAAATTCTTTTGTGTTAATATTTTATCTGGTGCAACAGCTGGTGCTATTTCTTTATTAATCGTATATCCTTTAGATTTTGCTAGAACTAGATTAGCATCAGATATAGGAAAAGGTAAAGATAGACAATTTACAGGACTCTTTGATTGTTTAGCAAAAATTTATAAACAAACTGGATTACTTTCTTTATATAGTGGTTTTGGTGTTTCAGTTACTGGTATTATTGTATATAGAGGTTCCTACTTTGGCCTTTATGATAGTGCTAAAGCACTTTTATTTACGAATGATAAAAATACAAATATTGTATTGAAATGGGCTGTTGCTCAATCTGTTACCATATTAGCTGGTCTCATTTCGTATCCATTCGATACTGTCAGAAGACGTATGATGATGATGTCAGGTAGAAAAGGTAAAGAAGAAATACAATATAAAAATACTATTGATTGTTGGATTAAAATACTAAGAAATGAAGGATTTAAAGGATTTTTCAAAGGAGCTTGGGCCAATGTTATCAGAGGAGCTGGTGGAGCTTTGGTCCTTGTCTTTTATGATGAATTACAAAAATTAATTTAATAATCTACTTTTCAAAAAAAAAAAAAAGAAAAAAAAGAAAGAAATTAAATTAAATTAAATTAAAAATATAATGTAAATGAAGTAAAAAATAAAATAACAATAGCAATAATAATAACAATAATATATATGCATATATATATATATATTATTTATTTTTTTCAAAAATATGAAAAAATAAAGATATAATTTGTTCTAATGAACATATATAAAGAAATTCCTTTTTTTTTTTTTTTCTTTTTTTTTTTAACGTTTTTATTTGGTTTTTTCTCATTTATTCAGAAAAGGAAATAATTTATTTCTAGTAAATACATATTTGTGTTAAATTAATATAATTTTTAACTTAATAAAAAAAAGATTATGTTGTATTTAATTTTTTATTTTTATCTAATATATAAAATATTAATATATTCAAATATATTAATTTTTTAATTACATGAATATCTATTAAAGCACATAATTTATACATACATACATACATATATATATATATATATATATATATATATATATATATATATATATTAATATACGCAAATTATTTTACTTATTTATATATTATTTTTTTTTTTTTTTTATTATACATTTCATTCCCCATATACTTGTCAACAGTTTCGTGTCATTAAATTAATAATTCACGATTGTTACCAAATTTATTCTTGTACATATATATATATATATATATATATATATATATATATTTATTTATTTATAGTTATTTTATTTTTTTCTTTTATTAGCTATAAAAAAAAGTCAAGTGAAAATAATGAATTGTATAGAATTGTCTAAAACAAGAATATTCAAAAATATGTATACATATATATATTAGACCAAAAAAATTAAATATATTATATAGTATTTTTATTTTAATTTATTTAAGAATACATAAACAACCATATATATGTAAAAATCTAATAACTTTTCTTATATGTTGAAAAAGATACTTCATATGTTCAAGCACTAATAATTTCTCCCTTTTTGTTAAATAAACATTCTAAAATGTGTATAAATCTTATTTTTTATTAGAAAAAGTAAATATTATCTATTTCTTTTTTTTTTTTTTTTTTTTTTTTTTTTTTTT